>NC_133417.1:115135984-115439015 GCF_049350105.2 Macaca mulatta
ACTTCCTCTTTTGTCAGTAACGAAATAGAAATTAAAAGGATATCATAAGAATTTAGTTTTCTTCCTTTTCTATATATTTTTTAATCTTCACTTTAGTAGTTAATCTCTTTCTTGAATATTTAATTGGAGAAAAAATGGTTTAAATTATTATCTTTATTTCCTTTTTGAAAAAGAGAAGGGGGACATTCATTTATTGAACTTCTATTTAATGGCAGATTATTTCCTTTAAGCTATACAAATACCTTCAAGGTGTATAATTGAAAGTCCCTGTAAAGAATGAGGAAACAGACACAGTAGAAAATAGGTAAATAACTTACAAGTACATAACTTACTACTATCGCATAGAAAATGATTATTGTAAGGGGATTTTTCAACAGATCTGTATGATTGATTTATAAAGCCTTTAACTTTTCACACATCAGAAGGGGAAGGATTCCCTTAGAGCTGGCAAACTAGGAAGTACTTTCTTTACATTATTTTACATTATTCTACAGGTATTCTTTGAGAGTACATTGCTTTCTTTCTTATATCCTTAGATTACTGAGGAAGGAAAATAAAACATTATTTGCCATTAGAGGGCAGTCATTATCCACAAGTAAAATGTAATATGTGATAGGTCTTCTTTTTTGTGGGAGGGAAGGGTTATTTCCTTTCTTTTGAAAGCTTTTATTGTTCTTTGCAGACAATGTGGTAAAAACAAAAAATTGATAAGTATAATCCTGGTGAAGTTTAAACATTATCATTTAAATATTCTACTTTGTAATAAAATAACCTGACATAGAAATGAGGGGTATTTTATAGGTTGTAATTTCCAGAAAATGAGAATGAAAACAGTTTTGATTATGCATTCTGATTGTGGGGTTCACATCAGACAACTTATTTATTACTTTGATATGTTTGTGTCAGATAAGATATATTTCTTGGTAAAAATTGCCAAGTTGGAAGTTACAATTCAGGTCAAAGTTAATTTACATCCTACCAACCTTGGAAAATAAAATAGAAAACCAATAAGAAAGGCAACAATGTCAAAGCATTTAATATTGTTACAGATGTTATGTTCTGGCAAGGGAACTACTTAATTATATCAGTGGCCAATATTGATTCTTTAAAATAAAAAATCCCCACTTTCATTTGCAACTTCGTTATAAAGACACATTATTTAACGAACCTTTCCTAAAAATTACAAGTGATCAGGGAGGACTTTGAAGCAGACATTTAAGATTCTCACCATGCATTTCCTTTGGTCTCTCGAATCCTCTAGCCTACCAAGGCAAGACATCCATCAGTACCGTGGGCACCTCCACCTCTGCTTACCGCCTGAGCTTGGCCACCATGTCCCGCTCTAACACAGGCACGGGCACTGTCTGGGAGCAAGATAGTGAGCCATCCCAGCAAGCTTCGCAGGACACCCTGAGTCGGACTGATGAGGAAGATGAGGAAAGTAGGTCATTCCAAAGAATGTGGGTGGAAGACACGGCTTGGCCATAGGAGCAGGGGCTTGGGAAGGATTACTGCCCTCTGACCTTTTCCACTTCTGATCCCCTAGTCATTTTTACAGAAGGAGTTCTAGGGAAAATATGACTGATTCCATGACTCCTGATGCCTGCTTTTCTATACATTTCTTGATATCCTTTGGTCATTTAAAAAGAGTTCAGGAAAAAAGCAAATCGTTAGTGACTCCTAAATTTTCTTTAAACCTGTATAGTCAACTTTTTCCACTAACTCCCATTTAAATTGTGGATAACTAACCAAGGAAAGCACTTACTCTCATTTTTCCTGGACATCTTGCTTAGAGGGTTGATCGACACCTAAATGGCCTCATTAGGCAAGGAAAAGTGAGCCGTGTATATACCTAGGACTCAGAAAAGACCAGTTGGCTCTGCCAGCCAGTATGTAAACCAGCAGGCTGTCTTGAGGGAAAGTACTCCAAATTTGAGTTAAGAGAATCCCCAGTGACTAGGTCAGCCCAGAAGCTTCTAAGGTATGTGCTAGAGATTTGGTGTGATGACATGAGGAGAAATACTACATATATATGCTTCACAGGAGGTTATAAAAAGTAAAATTAGGGTGAAAGATTCCATTAAATGCTACTGTCATTTCAGGAGTCTTAAAATTGCATAAATTATTTTCCACTTGTATGTTATAGCGTTTGTAGCTAAGTTGTGTTGTCAATGCCATATGAATGAGAACAAAGTTTAGATCTTCACTCAGAGGCTCTCCATACCAAACAACAACAAAATGCTGTACTCTGAACTAAATTAAATAGAAGAAATGAGAGTTGAGGTTAGAATTTTAATTAACTAAGATGAATGAAAGTGTTTTAATGTGCTACGACAGTTGGGAATGTAAGAGAAGAGAAAAAATAAATGCTTTGTCAGTACTTACCAGTAATATTTGCAGATTTAGCTTCAGCATCGATCAAAGGAAAAATCATATTGTCCTGCGGCTGACCTATAGACACATTTGTGTCTAAATCACCCTGGTGACTGCTCATGAAAATACAGCTAAAGTTGTAATTAGGGAAATCTTGACTGAGAAAACACCATGAAAGAGAAAAGGATCAGCAGTTTAAATATCCATTAAGTATGGGTAAAACTTAAAGAAAATCAATTTTTTATTTAATGCTTGAAGTAGCCTCTCCCAGCAATTCTTATTAATTATAGGAAATGATATCACCTATTTTTGTAGAGCTAAATATATTTTGCAGGTAACCTTATAAATAATGGATTACCTAAGCCGTAGGAAGGAGCTAGGGAAGAAAAGTAAGTAAGACTTAAACAGGGATATCACTGGCCAAAAGCCAACACTAACATACTGATGAGGCAGCAGGCGGATTGGGGAGCCATGCAATTTTTTGCTTATATCTCTGATCACAGACATCACAACGATCCCAATGAAAGCAAGATTACTAACAAATGGTATTGTGTGTTTGTGATATGGGTGTGTATTAATTTAAACAAGGAGAACTATGAAAAGCAGTTCATTGTTTTGAATTAAACTTCCTTACATTCAATAATCAGACTTGTATTAAGGCCTATCAGGTATAAGATAAGGAAGAAGGAAGTATGAGAAAGATACGTTCTCTGCTTTCTAAGACCTTATAATAGATATAGTTATGTAGAGGAGATGAGAGACACTTACAATAAAGAACACTTAACAAAAGAGTTAGTGGAAGACAGCACATGATTAATCACCAAACAAATACTGGGGACATAAGTGTTACGTGATATGTGAGTACAAATAAGGGGGAATAATCAATAGGATTTGGGAAAGGCCTTTGTAGAAATAGCTCAATCTATCCTACCACGTGTTTTTTTTTTTTTTATATTTTTAAGGCACATTTGTTTATTCTCCTTCCTATGGACACATGTAAAAAAAAATATCATTCCATAACAAGAATCAATGGTCAGTCAGTGATTATATAGCAAATTAAAATTGCTAGCACTTTTTATATTCACGTTTTGATTTGAAATAAGTTCAATTAGAAATATGATTACTTTGGTATTTTAAATAAATAGTATCAGATGATCTTATATGGTAGCACACATTCTCCAAAACTCAGTATGTTTATCAAAGAACGTTAGTGTTCATCAACAAACAACATTAGCTCTTTTAGAATTAGGTCACTTTGTCATAAATACTGTGCTAAAGCTAATTTTCGTATGAATTTGAGTACATTAATTTCTGCTTCTGGCTGGGCACAGTGGCTCACACATGTAATCCCAGCACTTTGGGAGACTGAGGCGGGTGGATCACCTGAGGTCAGGAGTTCGAGACTAGCCTGGCCAACATGATGAAACCCCATCTCTACTAAAAATACAAAAACTAGCCAAGCGTGGTGTTATGCGCCACTAGTCCCAGCTACTCTGGAGGCTGAGGCATGGGAACCACTTGAACCTGGGAAGCAGAGGTTGCAGTGAGCCAAGATAGAGCCAGTGCCCTCCAGCCTGGGCAACAGAGCGAGCCTCTGTCTCAAAAACAAAAAACAAACCAAAACCAAAAAAAAAAAAAATCTGCTTCTATGGAGAAAACAAGATCACATACTTAAATTTTAAAATTTTGGTTAAAATAAGCATTTATTTCTTAACTTTATAGCTTTCAAATATTTTTCCTAAAAATGTCTGAAATTGTCTTTCCCTCAGCAGTCTAGAAATTATTAACTGTACTGAAAGCAGTTTTTTGAATGCCAAGGAAATGTATTTGACTCATTCAGTAACAAAGTCCCCTGAAGTATTTATGGAATGTTTTTAAAAAATTATGTGCTAGCTTTTCTCAAATCTTAAATTTGCTGATGCCTGTTGACTTTCACAAATAGCCTACTTGTAAAAATTTACATTTATTTCATGAAGGATGTTCTAGTGGAGAAGGGTGGGAGATGTATAGATGTGAAGAATTATCATTACCCCCAAAAGTCTAAGTTGTTTTTATCTGCATGAAGGGATCAATGATAATTTAGCTTTACAGACAGCCGTAAGTTGTATACAAGCCAAGGACAGAACCCAAGTACAGCTTTGGTTGGGTTTTTCTGATCAGTGTCATAGTTTTTTAACACTCTATTCCTTTGCCCCTTTTAGATGACTCTATAAGCATGCCCAGCGTGGTAAGTGAACAAGAAGCTTACCTCCTGAGTGCCATTGGAAGGAGGCGATTCTCCAGCCACGTCTCCAGCATGTCTGCACCTCAGGCTGAGGTGGGCATGCTACCCAGCCAGAGGTAAAGAGCTATGGTTATATTATACTCTGCATTTGGGGGCAAAGTTATAAATTCTGAAAATACACTCCTGTTATTCTACAAAGACCAAAAGAGAAGCAAGCAATGGTAATGCTTTTAGATAGATCATGCCACAAAGGATTTGTCAGCTAGGTTCCTGCAGGCAACACTTTGCAGTTTTCTAAGCCAAGCTAGTAGAAGGGATCCCAGTTTCTCATCCAAGTATTGTCTCTCCTTAAACATTTTCCATAGACACATGGTTTTCTTTCTGTTGTCAAATGACATTCTTGTATTTCAGATTTATCATTAGCTAAGCTAATGATGGGTACTTGGCAAGAGTTAGGACCATCTTTACGTATTTGGTAAAGTTTAGGCTTCTGATATATTATTAGGATTCAGTTGTAGGTAGTGACGCTTAACCAAGCAGAAAAGGATCTGTGCCGCTGCGTGTGACCTCGGGCAGGCCATTTAACTGTAATCCAGTTCTTCCCTTCATAAAATGAAGAGGTTTGCTAAAATGACCTTTAAGGTAACTTCTCCATCTATAGTTCTGTGATTCCATGACAAAACCCCTTTAAATATTGTATTTGTGTGTCCTGTCTTTTAAGAATGTAAGTAAAAAAAAATCCAAGATATGTATATACAATAAAAGTATAATGAAAACGATCTGACGTGAGTCAAAACATTTATCTTAAGTAGATAAATGTTTTGGAACCAATGATATTTTCACTTCAGGACTGAGTTTTTCAAGGAATTGACCTTATGTGATTTTAGTGTGTTGCTTATTTTTAATACCTATAGATTCATTGTAGTACAATTCACACATGGAAAATAATAAAATTCAGGGCATATTGTGATGTTCACATAAAACCAGTTTATATGTAGGAATAATTATCCTGTACCCAAATCCTTTAGCAAATGGTTCATGGACTACACAGATGAAATAAAATTTGTGAAATAAAGCCCAAGTTTGGAGAATATCAAAGAATAGGGTAAAATGATAAATCATTAATAAGCAAGTTGTGTACTTTTTAAGAAGGCAATGTTTTATGTAAGTACCATTTAATTATTACAAAGATTAATACTATATAAAGGTTTGTATCATTGTAAGAAATTGTTTTACCTACTATTTGGTAATTTTCCTTTGAAAAGGAAGTCTTATAAACAAAAAGTGTGAACAAAATCAAAGCCAAACAATAACATGTCCAAAAAAAGATATAAAGCCACACAAGCAGCTAACATTGGTAGCTATCAGTGTATTTTTAATTGCTAGCAATGTGCATGGTTCTATGAAGAATATTTTTAAAAATCAATTATTTGAAAGTTTTATTTAAATTATAGAATTGTAGAAATTTCATAGAGGTTTTTTGTTGTTATTTACCTAAAATAACCAGGCCATCAATTTCCTTTTTACATATTCATTAAGGGGTCAAGTTGATTGCAGGGAGAAAATTTGTCCTATCATACATATCTTGATTGTACATTTTCTTGTTTTCTAGAAATCAAGAAAAAATAATGTAGTTAAATAGTTTGGGTTTCATTCATATTTTGGAAGACTAGCGAAGGTAATAATACTGTATCTGTACATAAGAGAAGTGAGTCTCTTCCTAGGGACAGAGGCTGTTTTTATGGTGTACTTTTAGGTGAGCCTCAATTCTTTGGGGCCAGGCACTCCAGTTTTCTAAATGGTTTACTTCTCTCCAACTTAACAAGTATTTATTGAGTGCCTCACAGATGCTTAGCTCAATACGAGGCGCTGAAGGAAGGACAGATAAAGCATGACAGTTTCTGTTCACAAATCTCAGTTCAGCTACATACATATCAATCGATAAACAATTTAATTATTCTCTCACCAACCTGACAGGTTTCTTCTTTTGGCATTTACAATTCAGTCACTAGAGGATGGAGAGTAAGGAGGTAAATGCGAGTTCCATGTGAATTTTCCAAGATTTCTTCCTTTCGTTTGTTTACTTGCATTTTCACTGCAAAATTAGCAGGGAAAGTTGTGTTCTTTCTTTGCTTTTCTTAATGGCATCAGTTCCAAGAGCTTGGTTGTGGCAGTTCATGGTAAGTGGTTTCTGTGTGCTAACGTTAGAATGCACAAGAAAGAAGCAGGGTCCTGGTCAATGAAACGCCATGTACATAAGACAGGTTAAAAATAATCACCACCTAGTCAAATGGTTACCAAAGGAAGTGATAGTTTCATCTTCTACAGATTCATTCTGCAATGTGTTTCAGAGCCTATGGGCCCATTTGGAGTTGATTTTAACTCTTGACCAATAAATAGGTTACTCCTCTGAGAGTTGTATCCATCCAAAGCCCTTCCTCCCCCATTGCCTTGAGTCCTATGTCTTGACAAACCCAGCACAAGGTGAAATGGTTGACTGTCTCCTTTTCCTTCCTTGTTCTGTTAAATCTATTTATTTTTGGTTCTTGGAAGCAGAAAATTGCATGCCTTTTTTCTTTTTTCTTTTTTTTTCATTTTCTTTCCCTAAATGCTTCATCTCCCTACCCCTCCTGCAGTGAACCTAATGTCCTCGATGACTCCCAGGGCCTGGCCGCCGAGGGCAGCCTCTCTAGGTACAGTGTCAATGCTACCTGTCTATTGGTGTCTGTGCTGGGAAACTAGCTGTTCCCTGTCTCCTCTGTCTCTCTGTCTTCTCTGTCTCTTCTCGCCCCGTCTTAATATCTATTTCCATTCCTTGCCCTTTGTTGTTCATGAACATATGAGCCTGGAAGTCAAAGGTGTAGCAAACCCTCCTTCATTTTCAGCTTCAGAGCTCAATCTCAATCAAGTAAGCCTGAAAAGCTTACTTTAAAAAAATTTATAGAATTCTTTATGGGGCGTTTCCCATGGATGTCTAAAAAGTTTGGTATGCCAAATGTTAAATTTATCCCATCTAATTAATCCCTCCCACACTGATATTTATTAAGAATTGTTTTTCAGAGGCCCATCATCAAGAAGCCCCTTATTAAATCAAGACAGGTCTTTTAACTAATACCATGGATGGTAAGAAAACAGACAATGATGTTATAAAATAGTAGTAATGTGGATACAATTTATATACTATAATTCCTTCTCTTTGATGCATGCTATTGGGCAGACTTCTATAGTAGCTTGTTTCAGCAACACTTATATAAAGAATGTCTGTTCTAGCACAAAGGTGACTCCAAAGCTTGCATGAAATGTCAGACACAAACATTTCTTGGTAAGTAAGAGAAGTCTTATGATGCAAATAATATAATGTCTTGGCTACTGGTTTAAAGCTTCAGAAAAGGGGACTGCACCTTTAACACTCAGATAAACCACGTCAAACATTCCTAATCTTGTGCTGTTGATTCACACCTCTCAACTAATCCTCATTAGGGGTAAGACTTCTTGTTCATTCTTAGAGTATCTTTGTGCCATCTCAAGAGATAACATTCCCTTTCAGGTTTGCACTGTATAGTGAGTACAATACACCCATGTTTATTGCTTTATCACAAAGATGAGGAAATGTTGAGAGGCTGTTCCTGTGAAAGGTTGTCTTTTGTTTTCTTTGCATCTTGTTCAGATTTCACATTTTCTTTTGCAATTGAAAATGGGAAATGTAGTCCATCATCGGGTGTATTTTTTTTTTTTTAACCAGACCCATAATTCATGACATTCGTGTTTGCCAGCCCTCGCCTTGACAGATCAGTCTCTTATTGGTGGTAAATGTGGAAGTGCTGCAGAGTGAAGACTTAATTCCATTAGCAGGAGCTTTGGGGGCAAGGAGGAAGTTGAGAAACAAAACAGTCCTCAAGAGGACTTCCCTTTTTTATTCACGGTGTTGGAAGAGATCGGAACCAAGTCTAGCAAGGATGGTCATTGCTTTCAAAGAAAGCAGGTATTTAATGTTTAAAATTACATGTGGGATGGGAACCTTGATTAGAAGACAATTTCAGTGTCCTACTGAGAGTAGAGAGTATTAAATCAGACTTCCACTTAGCTAGCTTTGTGCTGGGGCTTTTCTAATTAGGCCAAATTCTACTCTTGATGAGTAAGGACTAGTACAGGGTTGGTGAAAGAAGGCAGGAGTTTGAGATTATTTTTATGAATTCTCCCAAGTATTTGGCCCTCTCTGGTAGGCTCAGGGTTCAAAGGACCTATTTGTAGTTTTCTAAACCAATTCAGTGTGTCCTGGTTCCAGTGTCAATGGAAATAAACACAAAGTTTTTGGTAGGTGAGACTGGTTCAGAGCCGAAGCTATTGATTTGTCTACAACTGAATTAGTCAGTCATGGTAGTACTTTGATGACTGTCTTACATCATCCGCTGTTGATCCATTGTTTTCTGTGACCATTGTGTTTTAGTTCTGGGTGTGAGTCACCCAGACCCAGTTGTGGTCATTAAGAAATGGGAAGATGAGGCATTCACTTTGGCTTCTGAAATAATTCTGATAGCACAGAGGCTTTCTACCAACCAGTAGCACATCCACTTTTGCCATACCCTGCAAATTGTATCTCTTGAACTACATCATGTCACCAAGTTCTCTTTGGAGGAGAGGAACTTTTGGCATTTACTAGGAGGTTGGTTTATAAAATAGGAGATATACTTTTACTTCCAGATTTTCTTATTTTTGTCATGAACTTCCTTTAAGCTGCAGACTCTTAAAATCCTGAAGTAGTAAGGCATTAACCACGTAATTACACTTAGCATACACTCCAACACTGAGGACCTAAAATACACCCAAAGTAGTCCTAATGAAAATCTGGCCTTAAAGCTTAGAGAATATCAGGAAAATAATAAACTCTGCTGCTCCCACCCTCTTATAACATTTTACCAAACTTGCATGAGAATTTGCTTTTGAAAGTACATTTGTTTTAGACAAAAGGGATAAGTTGGATGGAGTGGGCTAAATGAGGAAGAGACCAAGATAACCTGATGAATAGGTGGAAATCAATAAAAATTTTCCATACCTTTCGAAAATTACTTCTAGGATTTTTTTTTTAAATGTGCCAACTGGTTTCTTTTAGATTCATCCCCAGAAATAGCCTATTAGAAACACTATGCTCTGCAGAAAAGATTCTTTGTATTGGAAATAAATAAACTGAAATAATATTCCATGGGAGAATTCTCTTCTCTAGAGAGTGTTGCTCTTAGGGATATAGAAATTCATTGTAGATGTTCCTTCTCTGTCTCTACCATGAAACATACACACATATCCATGGACATGTTTTCTCTCCAGAAGAATAGAGACATACAGAGGCTATTCAAGAACTTACGGCCAGATGTTTACAGCAAAGAATTAGATTTTGGTTAGACATGTTAGAACATTTTGAAAGGCAGGAATTGACAGTCAACTCTTAATTAAAAAAAAAAAAGGTTATAATGCTATTTGATTTTGCAAGGATACTTTTAATCACAGTGAAAAATAAAAACATTTAAACAAGACTATATAGTCTAGGTGAAAAGAAAGAAAAATAACCTCTATAGTGGAACCCATCTCATGATTATACACTTTCGAAGCATAAAAACTTGGCAAGAACTCTTAAAGTACAAAAAAAAACAAAAAAAACAAACAAAAAAAACTTTTTAAGTAGCTGAGAATTAATGACTAAGAAAATGTGTTGTGATACACAGATATCTACTTTGCCATTGCTAAATCAGTTCTCACAGTATATCTAAGATCCAGATTATTCCCTCTTTCAGTGTGGTTTTACCCTGTAATCTCTAAATTATGTGGCACTTAAGATATAGTTTCTCAAATGTTGCTGAGGTTAAGTAAATTTTAAACAATAATCTTTTATTGAGAAAAGGGGGAGTAGGATTTATTTTACTGTGTATTTCCCTGCTCTCTACAGATGCCTTATCGCTCCCATGAAGTGCTGGCTTCATGCATTCCTGTCACAAGGCAATCACTCAGGGTAAACGATGATGCTGCATGTCTTTTGTGCCACCTCTAAATTTCTCTAACCACGTTAAAATTGAAACCAAAAGCACAGATAAAAGCAGTGAAAATATGAATTCACTTTTCCATGTGCTGGTCTCACCTAGTGCTTCTACTTAAATTTTTAATTTGTGAGAAATCTATTTCAATCTATAATTTTTTTATAATTTTGAAATGAGTGATAGGAATTTTTATTGCATTAGTGAATGGCCCTTGTTTACCTGTCCTTTCTACCTTATTTATAAAGTGCATCCTTTATAAAGGACAAAGTGTATATAGTGCATAAAAGATACACTTTATAAAATATATCCTTTATGCACTATATACCTCCATAGTATTAGGTATATATTCCATTAGGAGAAGCATACATATTTATATACTGCAATCCAGGGCATTATACTGATATAGGAGAGAAGAGGTCATCTATGTCAGAATTGTCTTCCTAGCATTCTCTGAATTTCCCTAGCTTATAAGTTACTTCCTTGCATTTCAAAAAAAGATGCTTTTGGTTTTTGTAGATAATATTGGTCACAACAGTTCTGCTGAACTCCAGTTGCATTTACTTCTCTAAGACCTAGATTATATGGTTTGCCATAGTGATATTTTTCATTGACTCAAAAATATAAGAGATTATTTACTCCTAAATATATTGTAAGATGTTAGCTTCAATTTAGAAAACTTTATTTGCTTATATCCTTATTGTTCCACCCTATTACATAGCCAAAACTGTGGAAATCAGTCATATCTCATTCCCAAGATTAAAAATTTTAGGAAACCTGGCTGGGTACCATGGCTTATGCCTGTAATTCCAGCACTTTGGGAGGCCGAGGAAGGCAGATTGCTTGAGGCCAGGAGTTTGAGACCAGCCTGGGCAACATGGTGAAACCCTGTCTCTACTAAAAATACCAAAAAAAAAAAAAAAAAAAAAAAAAATTGGTGTGGTAGCACACGTCTGTAATCTCAGCCTCTTAGGAGGCTGAGGCATGAGAATTGTTTGAACGCAGGAGGTGGAGGATGCAGTGAGCCAAGATAGCGCCACTGCACTCCAGCCTGCGCAACAGAGCAAGACTCTGTCTCAAAAAAAAAAAAAAAAAAAATTAGAAAACCAGTTTTCTCTGTTGGACAGTTTTAAGAAGTTGTCCCACTAGTCTGACATATTTCGACAGATAGTCTCGACTTTTCAGAACATGAAATAAATATTTCACTTATCTGAAAGGATTCAGTTGTCTATTGGAGTATGATATTTTGTGACCATAAAATACAATATAATAATTTAAAATTTGATTATCAAATATAACATTGTATTTCCCTAAAGGGAAAAATAATTTTGATTACTGCAGTTGTAGTAGGTAGGAACTATGATGGGACTGTTTCAAACAATTTAAATAAAAACTGGACATAACATAGAGAGGTGCTTAGTGAAAACCCCTTAGTCTTCTGGTTCATTCTAGTATTGCACATCTTATAGTCATACATCACAAATCCTGCAGATGACTGAAATATTACATGATGTGGAGAGAAGCTAAATTGAAACTTTTTATATGCAACTTCAATTTGATATAAACCCCAGAAAAAGAAACATGATCTGTATAAATTATCATTGTGAACTTTTTTGGATGCTTATTCCTAACTGTACAGAGTTAAGCCAGCCTTCAGTATTCCAAATATAAACATGTTAGCGATCACATTTTTAGAGTGAGTATAATTCATAAGCTGGGATATTTCCAAGGATATATTTTGTAATTTCATCTTTGATGGGTGCATTCCATGATGAAATGCTATATCATTTACAGAACAGCTAAATACTAAAGCTATAAACTTGATGCATCTCTTAGATATAAGCCTCTCTATCCATAGAGAAAATTTCAGTGCTTATGATCCTCTCCTGGAATAATCATCATGAAATTACCATTATGTTTTGACATTTAACACTCCCTAAGTAACGTGAATTTCTTTTCTTTTCTTACACCATTTTTTCTCACAATCACAGATTCCTGAATAAAAATGAGACAAGTGGACTGCCTCGATTTCATTTTCTCTGCCCTATTATTTTCAAAACATTTTATTACCTGCTTCCTTTTAGTATTCTAGAAGCAATAAACTCATTACAACATCAAATGTAAAACAAGAAAGCATGCTATGTACATCACTTTTCATGTTCACACCATTGTACATCAACTAACTTCTTTTCTCTACCTTAATGGGAGGTAGTTGGTAAGTATTAACCTCCTCTTAATGGCCAAGGGAACTGAGGTAACATTTAGATGTCAATGAAGAATCCATTCCAATGAAAGCTTTGCTTAGTATTAGGAGAAACTTGTTTCTACTTTTGTGCATATGGTTATTGAATACTCTTTCCAACTTAACAGACACGTTAACATGTATAATTAATAAGGAGATGTCATTTCAAACATGCCAGCAACTTAGTCTGGATTGCTTATCAGAATTTATTGCATTGTTCCTTTGGGGTAATTTTCTATCTTCATGGAAAGGTCATATCTGTTTCAGCGTTATATATGTATAAAGATAATGAACATTGATCTTTTTGAAGTTGACATTCAGGAGAACAAGAAAGTTTAAAAAGCACCTGTTTTGGTACCCTTTATGAATTTTGTTATGGTGAACCCCAAACGGTGTAATTACATCCTTATTTCATAAAAACTGTGATAAACCCTATTTGGGAATCACATTGATTTTTTAGTGGAAACGTAAGACTTTTAAAAAATGACAAATGTGACTGTGTCAACTTTGTGATGATTAACCAATTATTAACACAAAAGGGGAACATCTGATTGCCTGTCTTGCCACCAGTTTCTCTCCTTACTACTGCAGCTGGGTATTTAAGTAGCCCTTAAAAAAAAAAAATGGAAATGAACAGATATAGTCTTTCTTTTCCCTGGACAGTTGCTGACTCTGGATTCCTCTGTGGAATATTATACTCTTACGAACTATCTGTAGATGACTCTCCTTTTGCAAAGGCAAAGCAGAAATTAATTAACCATTAACCAAAGAATCACATTGGCATCATCCACAGAATTATAATATTCTCTGGGGCACAGGATACTTCTTTTCTTCACCCCCACTCCCATTATAAATACCTTTTATACGTGCATGCAGAATGAAAAACGACCATGGGCCCATGTCAGTATTTTCAGCTTCACCCAACACTAAATAGCAACTATTTCCAGTCATTTTTGCATACAAAAGACACACATACACAGTACATTTGGGGGGAGCAGGTTGTTGCTTTTATAAACTGCATGGTATGTTTGAGTGCAGTTACTCGATTTTAAAGCTCCTGAGTTGTAATGATAGCTTAACTATAGCTATACTTTGCCAGCCTTTTAAATCTAAAACCATGTTTTTTAAAAAATTGTTTACCCATGTGACTATTCATTTACTCGGTAGTCACAGAGACTTCAGGCTGCAAACATGTGTTGAATGTGCCCCTTCACCCAAATAAATTCTGTGTCTGATGTGTTCGATATTTGTCCATCTTATTTTCATTTAAATTGAAATTTTAAAAAGGTGTTCCCATCCATGTGATAGAGTTGTTTGTGTTTGTTTGTCACCACCGTTTCCCTTCCCCTTGGAAAAAAAAATTGAGATTAGAATATGACATCTTATACCTTTTGGTGGCTTCCAAACCAGGGGTGTGATCAAACCAATGTTTTCTGAATGATAGATACGGCATCAGTGATTGAAAACAGAATCTCAATTTTGGAAGCTTGGGGCTACAGGCCTTGTCCTCCCTCCCAAACCTTTGAAAACGCCCATCCCAGGGACTCTCCCAACCATCCTTCAAAGATAATGGTATCTTTGAAGTGACTGTATCATACAAGTGGTTTTGGCTAACACCCACCAGAGGATGGTCTCCTGTACTCTCTGGGGTACACTAACACTGTTGATGCTTGGCAGGGTGGCAAGTATACAGAGTGAACCTGGTCAACAGAACCTCCTCGTTCAGCAGCCGCTGGGGAGGAAGAGGGGCCTGAGGCAGGTAAGTAGACCCTTAAAGCACAAGAGAACCATCCTACGAATTGGAAGCTCTGTGTGATTTTTAATGCCCATGTATATTAAGATATTTTGCTGCTGGGTGTGCCCGGAATCCCAGTTACTGGGGAGGCTAATGTGGGAGGATTGCTTGAGCCCAGGAGTTAGAGTCCAGCCTGGGCAACATAGTAAGACTCTGTCTCTTAAAAACTAACTAACTAAATAAAACAATGTATTTTTTTAAAAAATTTACATTTTGCATTCACCCTACCAAAAATAAGCAGCACAGAGCAACTTTAAAACGTGGTAAGTACTTAGGCAAGCCAAATGTTTCCATCTTCTCTTTTAGCTCTGAATGTTCTTATTAGCAAAGCTGATTATGTGGTAAAGTAAGTGGGGCTATAATTCTGTTTGTTCCTTACCCAGAAACCTTCTTTACCAGCCAAACTTAGTGATAGAGAAAGATTTGTTATACAGTTGATTTAAGGCCTGTTTCTACATAAAGGCAAAGAAAAACAAGTCCTTTCTCATTTCAAGGTTATTTAATTTAAAGCAAACTGAAGTAAAGATTATCTTTACAGATTATCTTAGATGGAGTTCTTTTACATCACTTGCTAAATAAAAATCTGAAAGCGGCTTATCACTGTTGCTTCCACAGGAGCTTCCCATTATTGATTGAGGTACCAGGCACTTGGCCAGCATCTGAGGTTTTAAAAATAAACCTCCCCTTTGAAAGCATATGTTCAACTATAAGATTTAAATGAGCAATGAGCAAAGGTTGATCAGTAAGCAATAGTTACTCATTTTGCATCCTAAAATTACTGAAATTCTCAAGTTTATGATCTAAATTGTGTTAGTCAATGTTCTTGGCATATATAAAGGAGTCATAATTGGGAGATGAACTAGCTAAAGGGGATGTCAGAAGAAAATACTTATAGTTAAATATGCAGAAATAAATTTATCAGCTATAAATGTAAGGAACAACCATAAGAATTCACAGAAACATATAAATAAGGAAACAATTTCCTCCTAAGCCGTTAGACCCTCTTGCAAGTTTTATTCTGCCTATTCTCTTTAGCTAAGACGTCCTCTACTATCACGTCAGAAAACTCAGACTGAATCCAGAAATCGCCATGGGGCTCGGCTGTCAACCACTCGCAGGAGCATTCAACCTAAAACGAAGCCGTCTGGTAAGGCCTCCTGTGTCCCTTCTGACTATACCATTGGCATGATGCCATACAACTCAGCCAGGAAGGCTTACAAAAACCAAGCTGATGGAGATAAGCACACCTTTGGGGAGGTGCTAACATAAGGGAAGGAGTTTCCCAGAAAACTGTAGTGTCTTTTTTTCTTCTTGCCATCCCCAATCCCTGTCTCTACCCCAAGAACCTAGAAAAAATGAAAGAGCCCAAGGTAAGCCACTAATACTGGGAAATTTGACTATAAAAGGATGTGATTTCTTTACTGAAGCCAAGAACTGGGCTTGCTATATATGTCATTGAAGGTAAAGCTATGATGAATAATAGGAACTTTTAAGTCCTTTTGGCTGTTGTTATGAGGAATGATCAACTTCAACTAATGCTCTATACAAATGTTATTTTAGGCCATTTATGTGAAAATGTTTTTTCTACCTAAGTCTTATTCTTTGTAAGAAGATAAAATCAAACATGCGCAAAATGTGTTCTTATTTATTAATAAACCAGCAATGTTTTTGTTTAAAAAAAAAATCTCCAGGAAACACTGGTTACAATCAACTATTAAGCATTGACAGTTCATTTCCGCCAACTTCTCCCCAATTTACTGTTTCACTTCTACCTGCAGCGGATCAGAAACGATCTGTGACCTTCATTGAAGCTCAGCCAGAGCCAGCAGCTGCCCCAACAGATGCACTTCCTGCAACAGGCCAACTACAGGGCTGCAGCCCAGCCCCATCTAGGAAACCAGAAGCAATGGACGAACCAGTCCTCACATCTTCTCCCGCCATAGTTGTTGCGGATCTCCACAGCCTGTCTCCTAAGCAGGTGAGGGCACTAGAGAAACAGGCAAGGCTTGCTCCCTGTGTACTTACTTCTAGCAGCCACTTGGATATGCACATTTATTCCATATAATTAAGTCCAGGTCTGCAATGCTTTGTTATCCAAACAGATACTGCTCCTGCCATCATGAAAGAGAAAATCTATATAAAGTATAGCCAGGAATATATCCACTTAAGAAGGACCAAGGAAAGCCTTGGTATTTTTACTTATGAAAAACCCAAGAGAAAATGCTTTGCAGCTAAAACAGCTATTTACAACAGGTTTATACAGGTTGAGCATCCATAATACAAAAATCTAAAACCTAAAATGCTCCAAAATTTGAAACTTTTTAAGTGCTGATATAACATTCGAAGTTCATGTTCAAAGAAAATGCTTCTTGGAGCATTTTGGATTTCAGATTTTTGGATTAAGGATGCTCAACCAGGTAAGTATATAATGCAAATATTCCAAAATCAGAATCCAAAGCACTTGTGGTTCCAAGCATTTCAGATAAAGGATAGCTGAAAGATACTTCAATTAAAAAAAATGAAGTTACCAGTTTAGATAAAGCCTTTAAATATAGAACCTCTATGTCCTATAAGATGAAAGGAACTTTTCGTTTTGATCTTTTTCCTCATTGTTTTGCTATTTTTCCCACTGATATTTTTCTTGTTTTGGTATATTTTTTCTTTTCATTTTTATCAATGAATTCTTAGACTTTTACCTTCTTCTCATGTGGTATTTAAGGAAAACTAAAGGGCAATGTTACTGTATACATTTGTATAGACTTTAATGGTTAAAAAACATTTTAACACTAAGCTTTATTATCTCATTTGATCCTCAGAGTTTACAAGATAAGCAAGACAAAAAATTGTGTTCATGTTCCAGGTTCAAAAACTGAGGGTTAGAAAGTTGGAAGGGCTTACATAATATCCTACCTATTACAAAGGCTGGAACTGGGACTAGCCATCTGATTCCTTTTCCCATTACCACTAGACAACAACATTTTTTGATGTTCTTCTCTGGTACCCATCCTATCTTTCCATAATGTTATGATCCTTTCGATCACAGAGTGAGAACCTCCCCACTGAAGAAGGAGAAAAGAAGGAGGACACAGAAGCGCAAGGTGCTACTGCACACAGTCCACTCTCTACCCAACTCTCTGACCCTGATGACTTCACAGGCCTCGAGACATCCAGCCTCCTCCAGCATGGAGACACTGTCCTTCACATCAGTGAGGAAAATGGCATGGAGAACCCACTACTGTCTAGCCAGTTCACCTATACTCCCACTGAGCTGGGGAAAACGGATGCAGTCTTAGATGAGTCTCATGTTTAATTCTGTATCTTGTAAGCTCTGCAGGTATAGAGAAGACATGAAAGTGATCTTTCTACTACAAGTTCAATACTTTTGCTTGAAAAAGATTAATTACAAAATAGCACTTTACTTTTAATGGGTGGCACAAATCTGAATAGGTTTTGCTGCCAATATACATAATGTTTCATAAACATTTTAAAAGTCAATGGCTGAAAGGATTTAGTTGTGCAAAAATCATAAAACCAGGGAGGAATAAGGGGAAAGAGCCATTTCACTGTACATTGTTTATGATTCAAGAAGCCTTCAGCAGTTAAAAATATATACTATTCAGCACTGCTTTCAGAGAAATATTAATAATAGGATCTAAAAATAGAATGCAATTTTTTGAGATTACTCACATTATACATCTCATGCAAATATTTATTTTTATAGTTTTAAAAATATTAATTCAGGTTGGCTATATAAGTAGCAATTTACATTAAAAAAATAAGAAAAACATTACTTTGGGGAGACTAAATAACAAATAAGCCTACAGCCATTTTTGTTTTGATTAACAATACAGCCATTTAGATGAAGAAAAAAAACTATATAGAGAGCTGTGGACTTTTAGATATTTATTTTTCAACTACCATTTTCATTGCATGTTGTAAATCAAAATGCAAATGGCATAAGATCATCCCATTTCATAATATATCACATTAGAATATTAGAGAATATTCTAGAAATCATCAGAAATAATTCTGAATTAAGAACCTGAACAGCCTATACAATTATAAAAACCAAATGTAAATATAATCACTTAAAAGAGATGGTATTCCTATTCCTAGCCCTGACTACATCAATACCAAGATTAGAAGATACTGGAAAATGTGATTAGTAATACTTTTCCTTACAGTATCCTGTGCCTGCCCTGGAGGGCATATTTTCAAATATTAAAGTTAGTGTTGTTAGAATCGGTTTAATAAAATAACATTTTCTTAATAGAAACAATATTCTTATGATACTTGGAACATCTAAGTTTATAAGGAAAAACGTATAAAGTAAGCAATTTCTTCATAGACACCTCCAGTTTATATATTTTACAAATAGGCCTTTAACTTGAAGTTCAGTTACTTCAAGAAAAGTGTAACACTTAGAAGGCTTGTGAGGCCAACACCTAGTGTGTTACTGATCCTATAGCAGGGCTGTGCATCATGTGGTTCACAATTGAATTTCAAAATTTTAGCAGTTTACATTAGAAAACTGTTACCTAACAACTAAGCATATACAAACTCATATACATACTTAAATTGGTATGGTGGTGTATGTGTGAGTGCGTGTATGTGTTTTAGTCCTCAAGATGAAGTTAAATATAGACTTTGATTACCCTGCAATGAATTTAAAACACATTCTGTATGCTTAAACTTTGAGTGTGTTGGCTGTGAAATGTGTACGTATATAAAGAAGATACCTACTAAACCCACCTTAATCATAAAGGAAAATTATTTTTTGTTAGAATTGCTTATTAAATAGGCATTGTTTATATTGTGGTTTATAATTTCAAATATAATTTGGGGTTATGGTCCTATTCAGTAAGAGAATGAAAGATATCCATGAGTTAAAGATATAAGAACAAAACTAAAAATTTCAAATCTAACAATTCAGAAAATGGAGGCAGTAAATGACCTCTTTTATGTTTTACAATATTTTCATGTTATTTACAGTTAATGCTGAAATAATTCTCAAGTGCAGGAATATAAATGTTAAGTGGTTTTATGATTCCAAGCTGATATATTTCACCTGTTAAAAATTATGCTGCTCAATTAGCATTAGAGGCCTTATGTTTGGTAATTACAAGTGTCTGGGCTATTGTGCGTCTCTATGTATGTGTGTGCTTTGTTCCAGTTTCTTGATTCAAATTATCTATGTATAATTGTATGAAATATTTAAATAGCAAAGAAGTCAAAGAAGATTGTTAAATATCCAACAAGAATCATAAATACCTTTATATGTATTTAAAAACTGTTGGGCTGTTTTGAACATGATTATGCTGGTCTGTCTGCCTTTTAGCCTGACTCCTTCACTCTTGTGTGTGGAAGTCTATTAGAAACTTTCAATAAGCTAAGCAATGTTGTATCTTGCAAAAAAGCCTCCACTCTGAGAAACAGGGCCTTACAGAGTAGGAATGTTTTCATACTGGGACTATTGAAATTTTGCAGATGTGTGCATCTGTTCCATTTAAGGTGCCCTTAAATGTGTTGAATGTAATGTGTTGAATGTTTATGTGTAATGGCTAAAGTATCTATATGTATGTGCATAAAACTGTCACAAGATGTATTCTCAGGAATACTGTTACCTGGAGTTTGAAAGGAATAACTATTAAAAAAAAAAAAAGTTGGGGAAGATTAGAAAAAAGTTCAAGATAAATATTCAAAATATTATTAAGTACATGACTAAAAGCTAATTACTACATATGATAAATACAGTGTTGGTAATATAGATCATTTCTTTTCAGCCATGATGCTTAATGATATTTATCTTATTCAGAGGAAAAACAAAAAAGGTACCCACTTCCCATGTAGAAAAAATTAGACTCCACAAAGAAGTTGCTTCTTCTGAAATTAACTTTTGAGAGACCTTGGAATAAACCATGTGTTCTCCATGATAGTATGACTCAGATGCAATTAAAACAGTTTAAATCCTGGATATAGGATCTCCTATAGCAAAACATTTTACTTTCATTTTTCAGTATTTGCTGCTTTCTAGATTTCTATTAGATAAGCTATGTCATTTTTCTGAAAAAGAAACTGAGTTATTGAGTGCATTAAGACAAGGCACTTAGAACTACAGTGTCAAAATCAAAAGGCATAAATGGGCATGGCAGTGCTGGTGGAAAAATCTGTGGTACTAGTGATCTGGTTAGGGCTTGTTGCACAGGCTGGGAGTAACTGGTTTGCTCTTTCAAGCCTCCAAGAGTACCTTAAACAAGGTGATAGCTCCTCTCTTCTTTAGCATTATATTCCTTTAGTCAACAAAGAACTTTCTCCACTCTGCTGCCCACCTCTGAGAGTATCTAAGATGAGAATACAGGGAAGAAAGGGTCATAAATGAATAGAATTATAGTCAAAAACATGAATTAAATATCCTTCCTCAAGTTATAAAGGATACTTTAATAGAACAGTCTCCAGAATTTGCTGCTATCACACCAAGTCATGCTGTTGCCCTATGACCTCACTCTTCCAATTCCATGACCTTGTCTTGCTAGGGGGTAAAAAGTCCCATTTCTTTTACTTTAGTGGGTTTCAACTGCAGCATTTCAGAAACAAGTTTTGGTTTGACACTCAGGAGAATAAAAACAAGTTGAGGGCAGAATGTATTTGGAAAAGCTTAAGACAAATTTACTTATATTATTTTATGATCATTTAGGATTACAGATCAATTTACCTCCATAAATCTTTGAATAGTCACTGTGACCACAGGATGAAAATCCTGTATTAGCCATTTTATAGGTTAAAACAAAAGATTGACTACACAGCCGACTTCCCTCAGATAACTATAAAGTCTATTATGAACATTGAATGACCAAAGAACATGGAAAAAATACATATGAATAAATACTGAAATGTTTATGAAAGATATTTATGAAAGATATTAAGACTTCTGTGTTTAGGTATGCACATATAATAAAATACATCTAAAAACATTTAAGATGCCTGTTTCATTTCTTAATGTAGGGAATAGGTTGACTCATTCAGGAAGATGTTCATTTTGGATCCCTGGGGTGTGCCTTTGTTAATGCCTTGCTGTCCATCCTCAACCTCCCCGGTCTGGCCTGAGGTCACGACCATCCAGTTAGATACCTCCAATACACTCCCTGTCACCCCTCCCAACAAACTGAGCTCTACTCATGCTTTCCAAATCTACCTTTCAAAATAAAAATAAACTTCTCTGCCCAGGATTTGACCTACTGGAATAACTGGTAGATTTCCCAGTGGGATTGTTAAAGATCTGGTTGTCCTCACAATGTGGCCAGAAACACCACGTGGTCCAAGTTACCACTTCCGTCTTTTATACAAAGTGCTCTATTCTGACCCCTTAAGGATTGCTCTTGCTAAGTCCATTTTTTCCCCCTCATGTAGTTTTACTTCTGTCTCTTTTTCTGACCCTAGGCACATTTAGCATCAGGATACTCTTATCCATTTCTGAACCATGAACAGCACACAAACCTATCACAATTTGTGAATGAGCACTGGAGAGGTGTAGGGGTCAAGGGAAAACTTCCCCTTCACCCTCCAAAGGTTTCCTGAACATCACTGACAAAAAGAAGTTTAACAGGATAAAAGGCATAACAACTTATTTGATCATAGTTTTACCTGACACTGGAGCCTTTAGAATGAAGACCCAAAGGTACAGGGGTGATTACCCATTTTTATACTTAGGTTCAACAAAGTATGGACAGCCATGTAGAAATACGATTGGACAAAATAGGCGATCTAATGCTAATAGTCTGACCCGGCCTTGGCCAGTCTAGTTTGGATTCCTGGCCTCTCTGTGCAGCATTCCCTTCTCCTGGATATGGGATAGAACCTTCTCTAGAAGAGGAGTTTTATAACCTACAATTGAAGTAGGTCAAATAATTTTTGGCCAGTTTTTACACAGAAAGGTGGAGGAAAGCTAGAGTAATGCTTTTGGGTTTTATGGCTGGCTTCAAGAAAAGGGAGTTCTGGTTTCAATGACTCTTCTTAGGGAAGAGGGGCTCTAGTTTCTATGACCTGCCTCCTGGGAGAATGAGATTGAGAAGAGCGCAGGACATGAAGTCAGAGAAACACTGTTGCGTCTGAGGCCTTCACTTTGGACTATTATTTTCTGAGCCTCAACAGAGGGAAAAACAAAAAAGATAAGGAGGAGGAAGTGCAGAGGCAGAAAAAGAGGGTAATAATAACTACCATTTTGTACTGAGCACCAGGCATCCTGCTGGGCGCATTATCTGGCTTCACTCATTTAATACAACCCTAAAGCTGGGCACTGTCTTTACAGATGAGGAAACCGAAGTAAGAAGTGACTTGCCAGGTCACCCAGCTAGTATTTAGCAGAGCCAGGGTTCCTCCAACTCAAAAGAAGAGCTCTAAGAGAAATACGAGGGAAGAAGGTTTTTAATTGTTGTTTTAAAGGGCCAGCATAGGCGCTGGAGAGGAAAGGAACGCACATGCAAAGGGTGGAGAAACAAAAGGTGATGTGAAGTCAAGAACCGAGGAGAAAGAACTGTAGGGGAAGCAAAGCGAAAAAAGGTTGAGAAACGCCTTGAGTGCTGCGAGGACTTTAAGATTCAAACAGCATAAGAAGGAAGGTCAGATCTAGGAACACGACTCCCGTGTGCCACGCCCCGCCCCGCCCCAGGCGGACAGCAGAGACCGCCTCACGCCAGGAGGAGGCGGAACTTCCTCATCGCAGAGTCGCTGCTTCCCGTACAGTCCGGAAGCCTGTACGGAGAAGGGGCGGGGCCAAAACTGCCCGCCCAATCGGAGTGACGCTCTAGTCTTGCCGGGGGACTCGTGGGGTAACTTGCTCTGGGGAGCCAGCGGTATGGCGTCGGGCTGCAAGATTGGCCCGTCCATCCTCAACAGCGACCTGGCCAATTTAGGGGCCGAGTGCCTCCGGATGCTAGACTCTGGGGCCGATTATCTGCACCTGGATGTAATGGACGGGTAACTCCTCCGGGCTCCGGTCGGGCTTGCCGCGCGGGGGGCGGGATCAGCGCACCTTTATTGAGTGCCTGTTGGATGTACCGCGTCCCTGTGCCACCGAGCGCCTCACTCTGAACGCCATGCTAGGAGGGGAGTTGGGTAGGACCCCTGGAGGCTCTGGCAGGAGCAGAACTGTCGCGGCGTCCTGGGTTGCGGCCGGATCCCAAACCTCAATTCCTCCCCTCCCCCCCCACGTAACGTGTGGTCTTCCATCACTTAGGACCCGGAAGCGACCTAAATCTTTAGGACGTTTCTTCACTTTCAACTACAGAAACTGAGGCCCAAGGGGAGAAGCATGACTTGCCCAAGCTCATATAGCTAGTTAGTGGCAAAGCTGGGGAGACAGACTTCTGTAACGATTAAAGTTGGCACCTGCAGCGAGGTTCCCGAGTTCTGCCACTTGCTGGGTTACCTTGGACAAGCCACTAACCTCATTGAGCTTCAGTTTCATAATTTGAAAAATGAAACTACTAATAGAACCTACCGCTTAGGCATCTTTGGAAGATGAAATGAGCGAGTACATGTAAGGTTTACAGTGCCTGGCGTATATTAAGTTCTCTGTAATTGTTAGTTACATCATTATTAAAAGTCTGATTTCCTATTTTCTCTTCAGGCACCCTGTTCTTCAGGGAGGTCAGTTTTTTGTAAGTAATTTTTAAGCACTGTAGATACAGCACATAATATTGTTTGGAATCAGGATATTAGTTTCTGAAGTTGGTAATAGAATGAGGAAACAACCCCACAGAAAATAGTAAGACTCCCTCAAGATTACAGAAGATTGTGACAGACTTGCAGCTTGGCCCTTCCTGGGTTTGCCAAGTAGTTCTCTGAGCCCCACTGTTAACTGACTATAAAAATCATAAATGCCATTATCTTGAGTGGGGATGGAAAAATAAATTTATTTTAAATAGGTAAAAACCCTGTGTTTCCTCATTCAATTTGCAAATTGGTGTCATTTTCAAAAGGTGATGATTTCCTTTTCTTTTTAATGTTAATCTGACTTTGAAGAATTTTATCTTCCATTGCTCTATGTGGTTAAATGTATTGTTTCTCTTTTGCATTTTACTCAGTTACCTTAGGAGTCCACCCAACTGATAATGACAAAACTTTGACCATCGAGTACTAAGAATAGGCCAAATGTGTAAAAAGTTTAGTAAATGTTCTCTCTCACAAAGGGTGGCCTTTAGTTGGCCATTATATGTAATTGTACTTATTTACTTCATTTTTAACACCTTTGCTTGAAAGCCTTAAACTGTCACAGGTAATACCCTGAGTGTGTACCTCAAAGATAAGTAGCTACATTTTTGTGCTAGAGTAAACACCTAGAGGGTCACAGGATGGAATAAGCTACATGTATATTTGTGAATCTGTTTGACACAGAAAGCAATTTGGTTTTAATTAAACTATGTTTGAGTAAGTTAATGGTTGGGGAAAGTAATTGTTTCAGTTCACCAGTCAGGATTATTAATGATAACCATAATAGCAATGTTTATGAGCACTTGACTATTTCCGTTCTGGTGTTTTTTTGTGTGTGAATTAACTCACCCAGCCGTTTGAAATTGATGTTATTACCACCAGCATTTGACAGTGAGGAGTTGGGCACAGAGAGGTTAAGTCATCTGACAGTGGTCTCGAAAATAGTGGAGCCAGGGTTGGAAGCAATGCAGCAACTTGTGTTGTCTCAAATTAAATGCTTTCTGTGGGTCCTAGGTTTACAGGGAATGGTCTTTGGCCTCAAAAAAGCAACTAATAATTTGTATACTTATTTTTGTTAACTGTATACTTATTGTTATTAACTTATTTCATGTCTTTCCTGCTCCCCTGTAAGCTTCCTGAAAGCCAAGTTTTTTTTCTTTTTGCTCACCTATGTATTCTTTGCTGGAAAAGCACCATAAGGAGCTTAGTAATCATTGGCTGAATGAATGAATGGCTTAATCATAATAGGAGGAGTCTCTCAGGAGTCACTTTTGTCCCCTCGCAGCTCTATGGCAGACTGAGCTCAATAAGATAAATTGGATCCATAAAATGGATCAGAGTTTTGGGAACAAAAAAATTTTTAAAAAGTATTTGTTTTTTATTTATTCCTCTTCCCCTTTGCCAGGAGGTACTTTGGTTTGGAGAAACTGAATTCTGCATACACAATTTTAAAATTATTTCTCTTTTAATCTTCTCTACTTTCTGAGTTAAAAGCTGTTTTTATTCCCCTTTTGCAAAGGAGAAAACCAGTGTAGGGAGGTTCAGCTTCTTCCCTGATGTCTCACCAGATTCAGCAGAGGCCGGCAGAGCTGGTGCCAGGGCCCCTACGTGATGTGCTGTGGTGTCTAGCTAGGGCCATGAAAGTGCAGCCACAATGTGCCTTCCCTCTCAGGACTGCCTTCATGGTTTTTTTTCCTGGCCCCTTTTTAAAATCTCATCCAACATTACACTTTGGATGTGCTTGTTTTCTAGTCTCCTCCCCACCGAGACCTCCAATTTCTCCCCTGGTTACAACTGAATTTCTTCATTTAGAAAGTCGGAAACCGGTTTGCGGAGTACTGTGGAAGATGGAGCACTAGCATGACTAGATATGTGAAACAAAGGACAAGCGGATTATCTGGGGGAAAAAAACCTAGAAAACATAAATACATCATGACAGGACAGTGACTAGAATGTGTTCATCCTAACCATGGGAACAGAGCAAAGAATTTCTAAATTAGCAAACTAATTTCTAAATTAGCTACCAGGATTTAAAACTGGGACGATTTCACATTTCTGACTTTTGCTGCATTTCTCACTTTTGGGGGAAAAAAACAAAAACAACAACCAAAAAACAAAAAAACAAAGACTTCCAGCACTGGGTCCTCAGTCTTACAAGGTGACACGCGCTGGAGCTGACAGGGGCAGGGTCACCTTTAGTCATCCGGGATGTACTTCATTTGGTGCCTTTCCCTATCTGCTCTGTTTTGCTCTTTGATGTTATCTACTAACCCCCAGCAGCATTTGAATTTGTGATTCCTGATTCACAGGAAGATTGTTTTCTAGTTACAGTCCTGTACCTTTTATAGGAAGATTGTTTTCTAGTTACAGTCCTGTACCTTTTATAGCGACTCTAATCCTCCTCTTACCATCTTTGCCTTGTTGGGAGATAGGGTAAATGGCTTGATCTGTCTGCAGTAGATTGTGTTAGAATTATGTAAGTAAAGCTTAGGAGTGATGATGGAATGTGAAAGAGAAAATTGTATCGTTGTATTACAAAAATTATAGTGTAATTCCAGTGAGTCCCTGGGAGAAAGGGATACCTTTTTATTGTATTTTATTTCTTTCACAGTTAACCAACTCCAGAAAATAAAGGAAAAAGAGGCAGAATAAGATAATGATGAAGCATAATTTTTAATGAAGTTTCTCTCCATTAAAGTGAAACAGTTAAGTGTTTTCCAAGCTGGTCTGTTAACTCCCTCTGGCATTTATTAAAAAGTCAGATTCCTGGTCCTCTTTGGAGTCAGTAGGCTGAGGTGGAGACTGTAAATACATTAGAACTGCTCTCATCGTTACTGTTTGGTAAATTTGAGACACCCTGACTTCATGCTTAGGATTGTAGCCCTTTTTTGTTATGGCTCAGCATAGCCTTTGGGTTTTTTGAGACTACTGGTGCGTTTTTGTTCTTCCAGTATACTTTGTGAACCTAGCATTTAATTGATTTTCAGAAGCACAAATTAAGTCACATAACTGTAGGGATAGTATTTTTATATGTTTTGTTTAGGTTTTCCCAAAAAAGTAGAAGTGTATTTTTTTTTTTTGGTTCTCGTGTTTACTCGGGAGGTGGATATTATACTTTTATTTTCATGATAAATGAAACCTACTGTTAAGACAACAAAACTATTTCCCAGACTACACAGCATAATAAAAGAACAGTATGTGAAATTCAAATCTTTAATTCCAGAGTTGTAAAGCATTCAGTAGGCCTTACTGCCTGCTTCTGTGACCCTTATTTCAAGTTTTAAGTAAACACATACATCTTATCCACAGCCCTGACAATCATTGCTCAGGCAAATGGTAGAATCACTTTTTTCATGATAGAAATTAAACCTCCAAAGACCAAGGTGTTATTGAGTGAAAGTGTCTGTACCCATCCGCCTTACCTGTCCCTCTCCGACGTGTCCTGAATCCTTACCTCTCTCTCTTGAATCTCTTCTCCGCTAGACTTGTTCCCCATTTGTTTCGTTAGTTGTTGTTATAGGGACAGATGAGCATAGTAGTTAAGAGCCTGGACTTGGTAGCCGTAGTGCCTATGTGTAACTCCCGCCCCCAGCGCTTACTGGTTGTGTGACCTTGGGCCTCTGTTCCTCATCTGTAGGATACAGTTAATAAAAGTACCTACCTCATAGGGTTGTTGTGAGGTTTTAATGATTTAATATATAGAAAGTCTTTAGAACTGTGTGTGGCCCACGTATAAGTTTGGTTTTTATTAACAGTCATTCTACCTGTCATCTTAACTGTTAGGCCTTAAACATAGTTTGTATTTTAACTCCCCTCCCACACACCTAATCATTTAACGGATCCGATCAGTTTTGCCTGTTTTGTCATTCTTAGTGTTCCTTGCCACTTACCAAGTGGCAGTTGCAGTTACCTACCCTGTTGTAATTTATTTCCCATTCTATCTTATTTATTAATATTTCTTGCTTTAAGATCTTACTTCATATTTCCAGCAGGACAAAAGTCCAGACAATGAGCTTGGCCTTTGATGCCTCTCATGTGATACTACCCACCTCCCATCTTTTTTTCACACTAGCCAAAGTCGGTCAATACCACTCTCCACGTCTTTGACTATAACTTGCTTGTTTCTGCTTCTGCTTCATTTTCAGCCTTTGTTTCTTTTCCCATCTTTATAAATCCTATTTTGTAAATCTCATGAACTTCTTTCTTAATGTTCTCTAATACTTGCTCTTATTTTATGTATATTTTGTCTATAATCACATGTTACCTGCCTGTTATTGTATAGCTTTTCTTGTAATCCTCATATAGGATAATACCTGCTGCTTTAACAAAGCCCAGATTTCAGTAGCTTAGTTCTAGTTTCTCCTCATGTAAGAGTTCAGCGTGAGTGTTCTTCCATTCTGTGTCTCTTCCATTCTGTAAGGGCTTTGTTGGCAGAAGGGTAAAGTGGCAATAGGAAAAGAATTCTCCTTAACCTTCCGGACTCTGCAGTGACACACGTTACTTGCACTCACAGTCCGGTGGTGAGAGTTATTCACATAAGCCACTTGGATGTAAAGGGAACTGGGAACTGGGATGTAAAGTCACATGAGTCACTTGAATGTAAAGGGAACTGAGCATGAGAAGGTTTGACTGAGTTGACATCCCACTGACAACTATACGATAGCAGTAGGGTTGTGAATTCTGGTGAGTCCTTAGCTGTCAATCTCTGTCATCTCTTGCCAGTGAGATGGTAAGCTCCTAGGAAAAACAGGAACTGGAGCATATTTCTTTACAAAACAGTATTCTGAAGCACCTAGTATGGTACTTGCATATAGGAGATTTTATTATTATGATTATTGTTTTTATTTTTATTTTTTTTGGAGACGGAGTCTTGCTCTGTTGCCCAGGCTGGAGCGCAGCGGCGCAATCTCGGCTCACTGCAACCTCCACCTCCTGGGTACAAGCGATTCTCCTGCCTCAGCCTCCCGAGTGTCTGGGATTACAGATGCACGCCACCATGCCCAGCGAATTTTTGTATTTTTAATATAGATGGAGTTTCACCATGTTGGCCAGGCTGGTCTTGAACACCTGCCCTTGTGATCCGCCCACCTCGTTCTCCCAAAGTGCTGGGATTACAGGTGTGAGCCACTGAGACTGGCCCTGGTTTTGTTAAATATTTAAGTGAACTAGTGATAGAACAAAAAGATTAACTGGAGTAAGGTAAAGGATAAGTACCGTGGGTCTGGTAGACTTGATTCATTTTTGTTTTTGTTTTTGAGATAAGTCTCGCTTTGTCGCCCAGGCTGGAATACAGTGGCGCAATCTTGGCTCACTGCACTCTCCATCTCCCAGGTTCAAACGATTCTCCTGCCTCAGCCTGCTGAGTAGCTGGGATTACAGGTGCATGCCACCACTCCCAGCTAATTTTTCTATTTTTAGTAGACACAGGGTTTCACTACGTTGGCCAGGCTGGTTTGAGCTCCTGACCTCAAGTGATCTGCCTGCCTCAGCCTCCTGAAGTATCGGGGTTACAGGAATGAGCTACTGCACCCAGCTGGTAGACTTAATTTGAATCCACTTCACAAATTATTAGCTGAGTTACTTAAGGATTTTATTTATCTTGTGCTCTTCAAAGGGGATAATAATAGCATCTACTCTATAAGGCTGTCGTGAAGATGAAGTGAAGTAAATTACAGTGCTTGGCATGTAGTAAACCCTCAGTGAAAGGTGGTCATTATTAATAAACACATCACATTTCTTTATTAGTCTTCTTTAAGAAAGTTTAAAGAAACTATCATTTAATGCCCTGTGATAGAAGTGATTAGAAGTAGTCACAGGCCTCGTGAGACAGACTAGGATTCAGATCAATGTTAAGAGTCCAGAACTTACTAACTAGTGTGTGACTTGGGCAAGTCATAAAGCCTGAGGGTTTCTGATTTTGTCATCTCTCCATTTCTACCTGTCATGGGTTGTGAATTACAGAGTCAAATCATTATGAAAATATATGTGACATGATTTGTTGAAATGTCAAGAAGATGTTACCTGGTAAAACCAAAATAACCCGGTATTTTTAGTATTATTTAATACTGATGATTAAGTATTAAATTGAAAAACATTGCACACAATCCCCTCAACCCGTGTCAGAATTCATATTGAGAGAGATACAGAAACTGAATTGAAAACATTTTCAGAGTAGATTTTGTTTGTCTTGTAGGCATTTTGTTCCCAACATCACCTTTGGTCACCCTGTGGTAGAAAGCCTTCGAAAGCAGCTAGGCCAGGACCCTTTCTTTGGTAAGTGGGTGTTATGCCATCTGAAGCTGGATGTGTTGCTCAAGTAAAGGAAAACTGGATGGTTGATTTTTTTAACTTCCAAGTTCATCTGGCTCCCTTTCCCCAACTTCCCTATGCTGGGTCTTCATTGGCGTGACTCCAGTAACAAGCCAAACTTCTTCCTGCCTCTGGGCCTTGGCTCATCTGCGTGGAAAGGTAGAGGCTTGGCTGGCTGCCACATCTTTGGGCCTCAAGTCATTTGTCAGTTCCTCAGAGAGGCCTTTTTGAGCACCCTCTCCCAAATTAACCTTTATCTAATTATCTTATCACCTGTTGATTTTCCTCTGAGAACTTCCTTTGATCTGCGATGACTTTTATTAGACTGTAAACTTTGAGGGCAGGGATTGAATCTACTTTATTTACTGTGGTTTTCCTAAAGCTAAGCATAGACATGATCAGGGTTCAGTGTGATTGTTAAATGAGTTTATGAATCAGTTGATTTATGGTCCAGAAGCCATTTGTTTTGTGCAAATTGGAGCTTTCTACAAGTGGTGCCTAAATATTCACTCCAATGTCATAGTACAATGTAAATTAAGATTTTTAAGATTACTTAGTGGCCTACAAGTGATTTATATTAAGTTAGCAATGTCTCACCTGTCAGATCTCTTAAACATGAGAAATTGTACACGTTTTTTTAAGTAGTGTTATTTATTTTTTTCTTTTTTTTAAAAAAGAGACTGAGTTTTGCCATGTTGCCCAGGCTAGTCTCAAACTCCTGGGCTCAAGCAGTCCACCTGCCTTGGCCTCCCAAAGTGCTAGGATTACAGGCTTGAGCCACCACGCCTAGCCTAAATAGTTTTTTAAATGTAACTTAGAATTTAATAGAACTTAGATTCTTTTTAATCAGCATATTGTTGACCAGTTTTATGAAGGACTCTGTGCTGTTCGCTATGGTAGTCATAAGCCACATGTAGCTACTAAAATTAAATAAACTTAAGTTCATGACCAGAATGGCCAACATGGTGAAACCCCGTCTCTACTAAAAATACAAAAATTAGCCGGGCATGGTGGCGCACGCCTATAATGCCAGCTACTCAGGAGGCTGAGGCATGAGAAGCTCTTGAACCTGGGAGGTGGAGATTGTAGTGAGCTGAGATCATTCCACTGCACTCCAGCCTGAGTGACAGTGTGAGACTCCATGTCAAAAAAAAAAAATTTATTTTTTTAATTAAATTACATAAACTTAAAAATTCAGTTTCTTATTTACATTAATCGCGTTGCAAGTCTTCAGCAGTCACATATTGTGCAGTGCAGCTGTGGGACATTTCCAATGTCACAGAAAATTCAGTTGGATACAGTCTTCAGCCCCTGCATTTGAGTACACCAAAGAAAATGTACATTATTACCTCATTTATGTGGCATGAGGAAACAATGTTCCACCAATATGTTCACCATTTTGAAATTTCCAGATAATGGGATATAGTCCTCTGATTATCTAAACTTTTTTTTAAGCCATAGTTAGCTTATATAGCAGATACCATGACTTTTCCTTTGAATTAAGGTTGTTCTCATGACCGTGAGAGGTGGATGAAATACATAGCATTGTTTGCTCCCACTGTACAATCAATGGCCAGAATCCTCGCTTCTGGCTTTGTTGTGTGAATTTTTTTAATGCTTTCTTTTTTTTTTCCTTTTTCCTCCCTTTTATTTGGGCTCCCATTGTCACACCATACTATTGTCTATATCATTTCCTGTCAGTGCCTTTCCTTTTAACAATCCTGTGTTGCTGACACCACACACAATCTGCTTTTTCTTGTTGTTTTTAATTTGTTGATAAACTTGCTAATTAATATTTCTAGAATTTTATCTGAAAGATAAATCCATTTACTTTAATGTTTGGGTTTTGTGACCCTTGTTTTTCGGTTTTTGGCTTTTTGTTGTTGTTGTTGCTTTAAGAGACAGACTCCGTCTATTACCCAGGCAGGAGTACAGTGATACAATCATAGCTCACTGCATCCTTGAACTCCTGGGCTCAAGCAGTCCTCCCGCTGCAGCTATAGCTAGGACTACAGGTGTGTGCCACCACACCCGGCTATTTTTATTTTTATTTTTATTTTTATTTTTTTACTTTTTGTAGAGATGGGATCTCCCTGTATTGCCCAGGCTGATCTTGAACACTTGGGCTTAAGCCATCCTCCTGCCTTGGCCTCCCAAAGTGTTGTGATTGTAGGTGTAAGTCACTGAGCCCAGCTACCTTTGTTTTTTATATTAAGAAACATTTGTTTAATTCTTGGATTTTGGTTGTTGGATAATTGATACATGAATGTATTCTAGGACCAAGATTACATGTTGTGTTGTATATGTAACGCTAACATTCTTAACTCTTCAGTTTTCATGTTGAGTAGAAATAAACGTCTAAGAAATAAAGTGATAGGGAAAAGTCTGTTCCTGTTATTGTCTAAATCAGTGATCCTCAAGTACTTTGTATAAGGACTCACACAATTCCTTAAGACCCTTGCAGGTCATCCATGAGAGTATATCAAAACTATTTTCATAATACTAGGAAATTATTTACCATTATTTCTACTGATGGTTCAAAAACATTGATGAGTTAGTTTGCTTGTGCCTTAACCAACTCAAGGCAGGGACTATATCAGGAGTTGTTATATTCTTCATCATCATGCATTTGCAATAAATATCCTTGATGAAGCAGTACAAATTAATAAATCTTGGTCCTTGAATACATGCCTTTTTAATACTTTGTGTGACAAAGTAGGAAGTGCATATAAAGCACTTGTGCTGCATTGCTGCATATTGGAATTGGAACATAATGGTTTTCTCAAGGAAAACTACTTGTACCATAGAGGTATGATCTGAACTAGCTGCTTTCCTCCAGAACACTATGTTTATTTGAAAGAACAACTGAGAGATAAACTATGGTTTTTCAGACCTGGCTATTTTAATGACTTTTAAAAAATGTTAACTAAATGCGGCTGTCTCTTCAAGGAAAGATACCTTGTCAGTTTTTGTTCCCAAAATTAGAATTTTGAAGAACTTGTATATCTTACCACTGTGGATTTGATAGCGTCCCAACAGTTAACAAGCTTTTCTGATGAGATCTGTAGTTATTTTAACAAATGTAATTTTGGGGTACTATGGAATGAAATCTGTCACTGTTTGTCAGATGTGTGTAACTCAGTAAATCAGTACTTAAAATACCCATTCAAAATACAAGACAAACAATGGTTTTTAATGTAACAAAGAATGAAAAGCTTATTGATAGGGTTTACAGAGTGCACATTGCAGCTAACCTTTATAAAATTACCACTCAGCACATTTAAGGTAGGCTAGGCTACAGCTATGACGTTTAGTATGTTAGGTATATTAAATGCAGTTAGACATAACAATATTTTCAATTCAGGATGAGTTCATTGGGATGTAACCCCGTTGTAAGTCATAGAACATCTGTATTACAACAGATTGGATATGGAACAGATGTGAGAATATAGGTGTCTTCTATTAAGCCAGACACCAAAGACTTGCAAAAATGTAAAACAAACAATACCACTCTTAATTAATATGTAATAGAGGTATCTTTTTTGAGACAGTCTTGCTCTGTCGCCCAGGCTAGAGTGTAGTCGTGGCCTTCATACCTCGTTGAAGCCTCAGTCTTCCTGGGCTTAAGCAGTCCTCCCACCTCACCCCTCCCCTCCAGTAGCTGGGACTGCAGGATCACACTACCATGCCTAGCTAATTATTCTGTTGTTATTGAGAAGGAGTCTTACTACATTGCCCAGGATGGTCTCAAACTGGGCTCAAGCCATCCTCCCTCCTCAGCCTCCTAAGATTATAGGTGTGAGCCACCGTACCCGCCAAAAATTACATGCTTGAAAATGTCTTAGTTTGAATTTCTTATACATTAAATATCTATAAATATAACCCTATCAACAGAAGTTTCTTGGGGTCTTTATTAATTTTTAAGAGTGTGAACTCCTGGGCTCAAGCAATCCACTTGCCTTGGCCTCCCAAAGTGCTAGGATTACAGGCTTGAGCCACCACACCTAGCCATATATAGTGAGTGTTTTTTTTAATGTAACTTAGAATTTAATAGAACTTAGATTCTTTTTAATCAGCATATTGTTGACCAATTTTATGAATAATAGATTATGATTGTAATAGATGATAATAGAATGATACTAGAATGTTTGAGAATTGCTGATCTAATGTTAACTGTACACGGATTTGCTGAGCTACTGACTCCCTAAACACCAAAGAAATTCTCCGTTGAGGGTTGCTAGTGGTTACTGGATGCTAGAGATTGAGTAAGGATGACATAGCTAGCAGTCTGGTAACTTACGGAATGAATAGAGTAGGTATTTTCAACCAGCTTGAATTTTCCTTGTTTATAATTCAAAGAATAAGAAACACCAGATTTAATACTTTTTTTAAAGAATAAAGTTTTACCTATTAAAATATGTTCTAATTTAGGCTGGGTGTGGTGGCCCATGCCTATGATCCCTGCACTTTGGGAAGCCAACATGAGAGGATCACTTGTGGCCAGGAGTTAAGCGAAACCTCATCTCTATTTAAAAAAAAAAAAAAAAAAATTCTCATGCAGTTACTTTTGGTGGATTAGAAATACAAATGTTAATCTTGACTTTATTAGTCAAGCTTTATACTCTCTTTTTCTGACTTTTTTTTTAAAGGCTTTGTTGTATTTCATAATTGTTCTGGAATGTTAGAAATTTTTTTTCTTAAGTATAGCTTGGCTGTATCAGAAATGTGCTTCCTCTAGCAAAATAAAAAACTCAAAACCTCTCCTCACTACATTTATCAAACACAGGATGCTTCACAGTGTTATTTCTTGGTTTAGCGTGTTTTAAGCTGCCCTCTCCTTCTCATGAAATGCTATTATGATTTAAGTCAAGATCTTTAAAGCAGGCCATGCCCATTTTCACCTTGTATGTTTATATGGATCAAGCTTTAGCATTAGGATGGATATCAGGTTTCTTGTAGTCAACATGTCCTTCCCCCTAAATTTGTTCTTGCAGTCTTTTGCCTCTCAATTAATGGCAGTTCCATTCTTCTAGTTAATAAGTCCAAAATCCTTGATGCCATCTTTGTTTTCCTCTCATCTGCCTATCCGTGGAGGATCTTCTCGTCCTCCACATCTCATCCATCCACAGCTCTCTTTGCTCTTATTTCAGAACATATCCATCCTGAATTGCTGCCATCATTTTTCACCTGGGTTATTGCTATCGTAGCTTCCTCGGTCGATAGTATCTTGTCACTTCACTGTGGTGATTTCTCCCAATGGCCTGCAGAATGCCGTAGGGTTTCTCCTCACCACGTGCTTCCCTGACCTCTGACTGGTGTATCTCCTTCCCCATGCACACCAGCCATATTAACTGCCTACCTAGTGTGCATTTTACTTCCTTGTTTATTGTTTGACTGTCCCATTAAGAATGTAATCCCTGTGACAGGAGAGTTTCATGTTTTTGCTCTAACCCTAGGACCTAGAATAATTAATAGTGCAGTAATTGCTCAATAAATTGAAAGAAGAAATGAAAAGAATCACTTAATTTTCCTAGAGGAAACTAGTCTGCATGGATAATATGACATATTCTTTAAGTTTTGTAGAGTGGCATTTCCTGGACCTGGACCTAGATTTCCTGATTTTTAGATGTTAACTTTTTATATACAGCACTGTATGCATTTTGTGGGAAAAGGGTTTTTGTAAATGAATTTAAATAAATCCATGTCTTCAGAATAAGAGGAAACTACCTATACTGAATTATAACTATTGAAATAATGATTTGTGTGATGCCCAAAGAGTTCATATCCGAAGTGGCAAAAACTGCATACAGGTTGGCTTCCAATAGCATGAACCAGGTATTTTTCAGTAATATTTTGAAGTGTCTTTTTTTTCTAGACATGCACATGATGGTGTCCAAGCCAGAACAGTGGGTAAAGCCAATGGCTGTAGCAGGAGCCAATCAGTACACCTTTCATCTCGAGGCTACTGAGAACCCAGGGGCTTTGATTAAAGATATTCGGGAGAATGGAATGAAGGTAAGAAACCAGTGATGAGAGTGTTTTGTAACATTCACTGTCAGTTGGGAAAGATTTGCTGGAAACAGGAAATTTTCTCTTTTTTTGAGACAGAGTCTTGCTCTGTCGCCCAGGCTGAAGTGCAGTGGCACAGTCAGGGCCCATTGCCTACTTTAGCAGCTGTTCTTCATCTATGATGCCAGGATTTAACTTCTTTGTCAAATAGCATTTATATATTCCACTAATATTTTCTGAAAGCTACTGCTTGCTGGAAGTACTTACATTTAATAGTCTTGTTAACTTTTGAAAAATAAGAACAGATATTTCTACTGGGCCTGCTGTGCCACATAATGTAATACAGAGGGAATTGTAAATGTCAATGTGATATAGCATATTTGTGTCTGTTACAGGTTGGCCTTGCCATCAAACCAGGAACCTCAGTTGAGTATTTGGCACCATGGGCTAATCAAATAGATATGGCCTTGGTTATGACAGTGGAACCGGGGTTTGGAGGGCAGAAATTCATGGAAGATATGATGCCAAAGGTAAAAGAAGTATTTGATTTTGGGGTGAGACTTTTACTGTGTGTTCATTCAGTAAGCATTTATTGAAAGGCTTGTATATTTAGGCATAACCTGTTCTGAAGGTGAGGAGATGGGGATGCTTACAGATCATTCTGATACAGTATATAATAAATGCTGTAATAGAGTTCTGATTTGAAAATCAGAGAAGTATTACATCTTTATCTTGAAATTTTCTCTTTCTTTGAGACAAAGTCTTGCTCTGTCACCTGGGCTGGAATGCAGTGATGCAGTTAGGGTTCATTGCAGCCTCGACCTCGTGGACTCAACAGATCCTCCTGCCTCAGCGCCCTGAGTAGCTGGGACTACAGGTGCACACCACCATGCCCAGCTAATTCTTACATATTTTAATAGAGGGGAGGCCTCACTGTGTACCCAGGCTGGTCTTGAACTCCTGGGCTTAAGCTGTCCTCCCTGCTTGGTCTGCCAAAGTGCTGGGATTAGAGGCGTCAGTCACCACGCCTAGGAGTCTTGAAATTGTCTTTTGAAACTGTTATCTCTGTAACCTTTAAATCTCTTGGAAGTTGTCATTGACTATTGAGGATTTGTCTGTCTTCTTTCCATGACACACAGTCTCTATAAAGACATTACAGATTGCTGTTTGCCAAATAGAACAAAGCTTGCTATTAAAAACCAAGTGTTCCCCGGTAATATATTGTATTGGTATAGTTATTGTGTGAGACAATTGGAGTTTTAAGTGCTAATTTTGGCTGTTGGATTTTTTTGTTTATTTGGTTGTCTACCCCCCCACCCCCACCGACATATCCACTTTAGGAGTTACTTATTTCCTCATGTATATATCTAGGTTCACTGGTTGAGGACCCAGTTCCCATCTTTGGATATAGAGGTCGATGGTGGAGTAGGTCCTGACACTGTCCATAAGTGTGCAGAGGTGAGATTGCTCTTCAACTCTGACTAGAACAATTTCCTGTCAAGTATGTCTCCAGGACATTGTCTCATGGGCCAGCGATTCCCTCTATGGTTCCTAAGTTGACTTTCTTTCTTGGAAAAGTATTTTTTGTTCACATGTACAACTAGGAAAATAAACAGCCATAAGTGGATTTTTTTTTTCTTTTTCTGAGACAGTCTGTCTTTGTAGCCCAGGTTGGAGTGCAGTCGTGTGATCTCTGCTCACTGCAATCTCTGCCTCCAGGGTTCAAGCGATTCTCCTGCCTCAGCCTCCTGAGTAGGTGGCATTACGGGTACCTGCCACCGTGCCTGGCTAATTTTTTTTATTTTTAGTAGAGACAGCATTTCACCATGTTGGCCAGGCTGGTCTCGAACTCCTGACCTCAAGTGATCTGCCTGCCTTGGCCTCCCAAAGTGTTGGGATTACAGATGTGAGCCACTGCATCCGGCCCATAAGTGGATATTCTAAAATCACATAAATTGTTAAATAGTAAATCCTGGTTGTCTCAGGAAGGCTGAAGAAAGTTCTTTTTTAAAAAATAGTATGTTGAATTTCAGCCCTTTGGAAGATCATTAAGTTCCAGGGCCTTGGAAGTGAGAAATTTTTCCAAAATATGGAATTAAAAGATACCTCGTCTCCAAGGGGGATAAAAGTAGAGAAATCTAATTGACCTAATTATTACGTTATTCTTTAGAACCTATATATTACTTAGTTGTTCCTTGTAAGAACTTGCTAGAACCATTTTTGATTAAAATTTAGCCCTGATACCCCTTTGGCTGTCTCTATATACCTCTTTGGCTATCTGTATATAAATAAAAACTTTTTTTTAACTTTTTTTTCAGATAGCTAGTCTAGCATAGTCAGGCTCCCGAGGATGCCAGCCCTCCTAGTAGCACCACAAGTGATTAAAATAAAACTCACATGACCTGCTTTTCTTTCACAGTGTGGTGTATCTGCTTCCAGGTTCTGTATAACTCTCACACTTTTCTGCTTGATATATACCCATCAAAAGCTTGACAGTAGTAAATACTTATGCAGGAGGGGCTGGGCAGATAATGACTGAGCTCATATCCTTTTGACTGCTTGTGGAATTGCTTTGTACAAACTGTGCTTTGCCAGTATACTACTCTGCTTTTATGCCAGAGGTTGCAAATTTTTTTTGTGAAAAATCAGACCTTGGTGATGATCTTAAACAGCAGGATATGAAGAACTCCCACAAGCTTAGCATTCCAATAATGGAACACTAGGCATAAATGGGTTAACTGAAGAGATATTTGCAGTATTAACCCTATAAAACTTACCTTTATAATTTCTGTGAGGAATATTGTTAGAAATGCTGTCATACATAAAGTGACACTGTCTGGAAAAATTTTCCTCAGCCTGTGGTTCTCCCACTTCTCCCTCTTTGTTCTAGCAGTGAATCACAAAACAGATTGGGTTTCCATCCTCGAATCAAATCCTAGGAAGCTCAGAGTTACATTTGGACCCAATTTTTTAGCTTTTCTTTTTTAATTTCTTTGCTTCCATATTTAAACATATGTTAAAAACTTTTTTAAAGCCACTTCAAAACCATTCTGGAATGCAATGAAGTATAAAGAGAGACATTCATTCCATTTTTTGACACAAAAATGAGAAATCACTTTAATTTTGCCGTAATTTATGGATAATTTCACATGGTAGCAATAATTGTCCTTTCACACTCACAAATTAAGAATAAAAGTTTTTTTTTTTTTTTAGTAACTAATAAAAGCATTGGTGCGTATTGGGAAAAACCTTAGTGGGCTTGAGGAGTAAAGGCTTTTAATAAACCTTATCTAAAGAGTAGCAAAGATACCATGTAGATTATTAAGAGTTGGTTTACTAGAAAGGTCTATGATTTCTTAGACACATTTAAAAATAATCTCACATCCTCATTTGTGAACATTTTAAATTTTTCTTATTGAACTAGATTGCTTAAGTCTGCTTAATCTCAAAGTGGCTCTCATATGATTGAAATGTTGACAGATGCAAGGGTAGACATTCTAGTCCAGGAATTCTGTTTTAGGTTTTTCTCCATTTTCCTTTGAGGCGTAACCTAACTGTTTACTTCTTCCAGGCAGGAGCTAACATGATTGTGTCTGGCAGTGCTATTATGAGGAGTGAAGACCCCAGATCTGTGATCAACCTATTAAGAAATGTTTGCTCAGAAGCTGCTCAGAAACGTTCTCTTGATCGATGAAACCATAAGGAGCCCAATGTTTCTGTTCATGAAATCTCCCTTTTACTGGAAAACAGGAATATTGACTACCAAATCATAATGCAATTGAAGCTGCACTGCTTTTTTGAGCAGTTATTCATTCCAGTGATTAAAACTGATTGTGTAGAATATTCTAAGAGGTTAGAAATTGGTGTGTATAACTATGTTTTTAGTGATGCAGCTTAATGATTAGTGAGTAAGATACTGTTTTTATTGAGAGACTTGATTTTTATAAAGAGTAAAAATACGGCTGTATTAAGGTTACAAACAGAAAAGTGTCTTAATGCCTAAGGAGGGCATATTGACTACACTACAAAAACAAATTTTGTCTGTACTTCTGAAAAGAATTTTGTTGTTTCTCAGCTGTTTTCCAAAAGCAAAGGAAGTCTTTATGGTTTTTTTCTATTTCATGTTATTTGTGGTTTGTTTATAAGTTTGGGTGGGATGGCATACCATATTCTTGGTTCTTAAAATCTATCACTTTTAACCTTACACTTGATGTGTGAAAACTATAAAAACAATGTATGAAACCCAGGGGTTGTAAAATACAAGCATAGATTTTATCAGGGTGTTTTGTCAAAGCAGATTATTCAGTGATTCCTCCCCACCATTCTTAAGGACGTTAAATAATGCTGTTGTGTTAGCTCTGAGTAGAAAGGAAAAAGTAAAACCTCTGTTTGGAAGTAATACTGGGTTGAATTCTGACCGCCCCTTTCTAGCTGGACCTTTAACAAATCACCCAATCTTTTTTGCATTTCTCCTAACTCATTTATACATTAAATGTAATTATAACAACTGTGGGGTTGTATTGAGAATTAAGAGGTAATACTATATACCTAAAGTTTCCAGTACTAGTCCCAGAATTTAGAATATGCTCAATACAAAGTAGATAGCATTATATAAGTTTATATTTCATGAGTTATAAAGTACTTTGATATATTCTCATTAAATCTGTAAATCACCTCTATAAGTAAGTGGTAATAATAAAGCAGGTATTTTTGTCCTCATTTAAAAAATGAAGAAATTAATGCTCAGTAGTAGGATGGTACCCTGAAAGGATCTAGGAAGTGGTAGAATTTCTGGTCTGTACTTTTACAAATGGAGCCCTTGGGAGGTCGGTTAGGTAAGAAGCTTTTTACTTAACATTGTCTTATTTCCAGTCTAATTTTACACTGTAGCAGAACCAGATGGCTGAGAATATTCTGGAACTATGGATCTTGACCCCAAGGATATATTATTTTATTCCAAGAAAGATCAGGTAGGCGAAAAGATGACAGGATGCAGAGTCAATCCATAAACTAAGTATTTATAACTGTTTGAATTATAGAGAGTCTAAAAATATGTGTCAGCTATTTCATTCCTGTAAATACTCTTGCTGTGTTATAAATATGGCAAGAAATATCAGTACCAGTATCAATAGACTTCTTGAGGCTACTATAAGTTTTGAGAAATAAGGTTCAAAAAGTAAGAATGCTAACAGTTAAGCTTAGACTAGAGCTTGCTTGGGTTTCTTCCTGCATTACAAGGTAAAAATTTGTTAATGTTTGTTTTTATTTCAGCTTAGGAAAGCTTTGTGCCATGAGTAGGTCGCATTTAATAACAAGCAACACAAGGTATATAGAAATAACTTTAATTAAAAAACTTACATAGAAGATTATAATATCAGACATGACAAAGATTTGAGTTTATTTGCCTGGACAACTTGGGTTTGTCTGGCTTTTGTTTTCTTTTTCTTTAAAAATAAATGTACAGTAAAACTACAAGCAAAAGTTTGTCAGTATTGAATTTGGATTTTTTACCCCTTAAAAGGACTAGTATAATTTCCAATCTCTAACAAAAACTTAGTGTCAAATCTCACAGATTAGGCCAAATGGCCAATATTTTCAGTTATGTGGGTAGTACAACTTGAATAACGTTTTTACATGACAAAAAGTGATTTATATAAATTGTCCTCAACTTTCACATATAAAAAATGGTTTTATAGCTTCAAAAGGAATTTTCTTTCATATATACTCTTTAGTATCCAAATATTGAAGCTTTGTTTTTTGAAAATGTTTAATTCCCAATCTAGGATGCAAGCAAGAATATATGTTTATTTGAATAGAGTAAGCTATGGCAAAGAATGACCAAATTAGCTAGAAATAGAAATCAGGCAGAATTACTAATTTCTTGCTAATCTAGAAATACAATCTTTTTTTTTTTTTTTCAAATTTTATACTGATAGGACTTCACTGTTTGTGGCTCATTTTAAATTGGTGTCTTCATGAGACACATTAATTGGTAAAACTCAAATTGAGTTTTCAAAGATGTGATAGTATTAAATTGCACCAATATTTAACTCAAATTTGCTTGCTTTATTTTGTTAGGAGTAAACAGAAAGTAGCCTGTGTTTAGTCCCAAAGATATCAATGATTTTGGATAAAGAAGTTTTGTGTTATCTGGTATATAAATTTCTGTAAATAACTTCTACTGTTGGTTAAACACGTTAAACAGAAAAACAACAAAAAACTTAATCTCTATATTCAAGATGTTCAGATGTCTTTTATCAGTGGAAACCTGTGTTTTATCTATACTGCAGCTTACATTTCATAGGGTAGTTCATACATGCATTTCCAAGGGGAGTGGGTCATTGCCAGTGTTTCAAAAACGACATAGGGGGATGTGTGTGTGTATGTTTATTTTATACACACATATTTGTATATTCTAATATATTATTAAGGCAATTTTAATGAATTACCATGTATATAAAAAAATAGCTGTCACTTGGCGCACAGGTTTGTATATATGTGTATATATGTGTATGTATGTATGGTGTGGGTACATAGTCTTAAAAATTACCCAGTAAGGTGATTTGACATCAAGTTGCAGCAATTAATATCTTGGTGTTTGTAAGTTGCATGATAAACACAAATGACTACCACTTGTCTGTAGATGAAAAGCTGGTTACCCTTGTGGTTCCAGAAGGAAAAACAGACTTATCTTGCCTGTTTCATAAACAGCATAAAAGATTAATACATGCAGAACATGCTCTTATTCTGGAGGGGATGGGAGATCCAGAACAGGGCTTTATTTCCTCCCATCTTTCCTACATTTACATAGTTTTCTTAACCTGTTCCCTGTCACCTATTTTTTTTAACATTAGTAAGTCCTAGATCAAAGGTTTTGTATTCTTCTATTCCATCTGACTGCTTTTTTGGATGGTGGCCATTCTCTGGTACACTGGTACCGAAGATTTCACCATGGAAAGCTGTGCTTGACCATTCAACCCGATCGTTTTTTTCATCTTCACATAATAAGGCTGCCATGTCTTCACCCTTCAGTGGAAAAGTCCGTCGTTCCCACCACAAAGACTGAAAGGGGAAACATTTTCAGTTAAGTTTCAACTAATTTGTTTTGTTTAAATTCATCTAACAAGTAATCTGTACATATCTATATTGTAATAATTATTGTTCTGTTCTTTTAGCACATAACTGTACAAATTTTCATTTCAACTTAAATAGCAACTCAAAAGGGAATATACTGAGAATTCTTGAGTGACTTTTGGGATTTATTTCTTTACTTTGCCTCTGCCAAGAAGAGGAAATGCTGCCACAGGCAGTGGTCTTCATTTCCAACCTAAGAGCACTTTGGGAAAGTGTTCTCAGGTTTGATATACTTCTACAATGTCTTCATTTTCATTATTAAAGGTACCTATTAACTTTTTCTTTCCTGAGCTTTCTGCAACTTGACTGTTAATTCTATAATCTCCATTCCATTCTAGATCTAGTTCTTTTTCAGTGTCTATTTATGAAGAAAGGTGTAAGAATTTTATGGATGCAGTGTTAGAAAGCAGTACCTTTAAGGTAGGAACTGGGTCTGTGGTGAGGCATGTAAAAATCTTAAGATATGAGGAGAAAGAAATAGCAGCTAACGTTGGCCATGTAGCAGGTGCTATTCTTCATCAATCAGGTTTGTTTTGTAATGAAACTTTGATAGTACTCCATTCTCTAATAGATGAATGAGTACTTGGAGGTTCGTATTGACTTGTTACACAAGGTGACTGTAGTTAGTAGTGGACACAAAATGCTGGAATACAGATCTTCTCTACCTATCTTATTGAATTTGTTATGTAATGATGTAATAAAGAAAATTAATTTTTTTCAAGTAGTTTCTACAAACAAGTAGTTAAAAGGCAAGGAATGGGAAGTTTAATCATATATATTGCACTTACCTTGGTTTCTTGGCTTTGATTTAAAGAAGGTAAGCCATATGCACACAGATCCTGGTTCTCTGAAGGAAGCTCAGGAGGACTTGCAGCAGCACAGTGCTGACTGCTACTAAAGTTATTAGGGTATTCTTTCAAAAGCAAGTCATGTCCTTCAACATTTTTACTGTAAGCTCTAGCAAGAAAATCAGGAAAACACAATTATTTGTTATTTTTTGAGGTCTTGAAAACTTATGAACAACCCAAGGTATCACTGAGTCAAGTTAACTTGGTAACTTTAAACAGTTTTGCCCAAAGATTTTTAAAAATTCCTCTGGTGCTATTTATTACTTTCGTACTCAGAGGATGAAACAGTACTTTATGAAATATTTTACCGAATTATAATAGGGGGAGGGGTGTTCTTGCTGTTTATTTGGTTTGTTTTTGTCTTTTGTTTGACTAATTAAACAAAAGATACTCCTTAACTAAAACGACTACCAGACTTCACACAATCTTGCTTTTTGAGTTTTGGCTCTTTTAAAAATGATCAAATGTATAATAAATATAAAATAACAGGGATTTTCTCACATAGTAATTATGTCTGATTTACTTCCCCTTCCCTCAAAGCTCATTTGTGTTTCTAAAAGTATTTTAGGCTTTTTTGCATTTTAGACTAAACAGGTTTCTTGAGAAATTTTTTATTTTTTTAAAAAAAAACATATTTTAGAAGTAGTGATGTTAAAATGGATTACCTAAACTCCAGTCCCCAGTGTGAGGTCCATTATTAAAGTAGATTGAAATGAACTACTTCATATATACAGAGAATTTTCACATTGTTAGTTAGTTAAATCTATTCCTGAGGCTGACAATGTAAGAAACAGTAAAATACATAATTTCATCATTATAGAATTAGCTCAAATATATTTTGAATACAAGCTCATTCTGTGTAGTATTTTACTTCTGGTGCACAAATAGCTGATGTTACAACATCATGGTTTCCTTTTCAGTGGTCTCACCGAAAACTCATGCAGAGGTTTTGTTCATTTCACATGAATTCTATGGTTTGGGGTTTTAAATTTATAACCTGCCTGCTGTTTCTTCTGTGCCACTTGCTTTGCTCCCATAGTGACCACCTGGCTTGCTCTCTGTCTTCATATTTTTTGTGCCTTAGGGAGAAGACTTCATCAGAAAGATCTTCTATCTGGAATTAGAAATAAATATTTTTGCTTTAATCAGAAACATTTTGAAATATAAGATCAGGCTGGGCACGGTGGCTCACGCCTGTAATCCCAGAACTTTAGGAGGCCAAAGTGGGTGGATCACGAGGTCAGGAGTTCAAGACCAACCTGGCCAAGATGGTGAAACCCTGTCTCTACTAAAAATACAAAAATTAGCTGGGCGTGGTGGTGGGTGCCTGAAATCACAGCTACTTGGGAGGCTGAGGCAGAGAATTGCTTGAACCCAGGAGGCGGAGGTTGCAGTGAGCCAAGATCGTGCCACTGCACTCCAGCCTGGGTGACAGGGTGAGACTCTTGTCTCAAAAAAAGAAATACAAGATCGAGTTTCAAGGTTTCAAAGAGTTTCTCATGTAGAAAACAGTAGGAAGCAAACTAAAATGCTATCTGTGTAAGTTGAGAGAACAAATGTTATCAGATGAACTTCAAATTCCTATAAAAGGGGAGTCAAAAATGTTTTAAAATTATTTTATTATTGTTATTTTTAGACATGGGTCTCTGTTGCCCAGGCTGTAGTGAGTGCAGTTGTGCAATCATAGCTCACTGCAGCCTCGAACTTCTGGGCTCAAGCGATCCTCCTACCTCAAAAAACTTAAAAATACTTGTGTACTATTGGTTCATATTTGAAGACTTCGGTAGACTACAGATGAGTTCATAGTGCTTTCCATTTGCCATAGCTTAGTACCAGTAGTCTTAATGCTTTGTTCATTCAAGAGCTTTTATGGATTGTGGAGGACACACTATTCTAAGATGTTAATATCATAGAAAAGTATAAAACTAGCTTAAATCAGAATTAATTTAATGAATGACTTATCTAGGTTTCGAACCTGGAATACTACCTTGGTTATGGTATTTAAGAATTTGGGTTTCTTGGCTAGGATCATTCAGAAATGAGGAAGAATACATTAGAAGAGGAAAGGGCATTAAAAGGTAAATTTTGGTAGTTGAAAAACGTGACCACTGGACATAGAAAGATTGTTACTTGACAGAAACTAAGTGTCTTCAACAGTGTCTTCTAGAGACCATCACTTTGGAATTAGTTTGGTTATAAAGTATTTTTCCCTATAATCTTATCTTGATAAAATTTTATCCATACATATTCACAACCCCTTACCTGCAATTCCAAAATCCAAAAATCTGCAAAAACAAATTTTTCAGAATTCATTTGGTGACATAGCCTGATCTGTAATGATGTGAGGCTATTTTTAGTGTTTATCCAACTCAACTATGAATATTTCACTACAGAAACATTAATGTCTGATTCCTCTTACACCCTAGACTCTACAGGTATTACATGATGTATATACCACATTACTTTTTTAAAGTCTGAAATTTTCCAAACTGAAGAGCAAATTGGCCCTACGATTCTGAAAATGGCATTTAAACCTTAAAATAATGAGTGAGACTAATCTCATGCAGAAAAATATAATACTGACAATGAATGTGGATATTCATGTAAATTCAGTATCTCAAAAACTCAAATGCTGTATTTTTTTTGGCTTTTTAAATTATTGTGTATTTGTGTATTATGCTGGTAGTCAAATTTGCACAAAACATTTTTTGAATATTCTTTTAAAAGAACTTCCTTTTCATAAGTGAAAGGAAAAAAAAATCAGTGTAAGTTAAAGGGTTTATATATTCCTTTAATTCCCTGAATGTCAAAGCAAGCAGGTTTCATTATACATAATGTATAATTATCCCATTAAATGAAAGGCAGCTTACCTCTTCTTCGCCTAAATTATATTCATCCAAAGGCTGAAGAACAACCATCCTCCAGCTGTTGAAGAGAAAAACCAATGTTAAACAGCTTTTATTTATCTAAATGTGGCAATTTTATACTCTAAGCACAGCTAAGTGTATTAGTATTTTTTTTTCCTTGGCACTTCATGGTTCAAATTGTGTTTTAATACTTAATTTTTTTAAAAGAAAAATACTTGTATTATGAGTAAAGGATAAAAGAGAAAATGAGATGTGACTTTTGGCTTTATGGTGAATAGTCTGTTCTGTATAGCTGCATTTTATACATAATAATTATGTACTGACTGAAGTTAGTGGTATGCTGATAAACCTGGCCTGGCCAAAAAGTAACAGAAGGAAAAAAACCCTGGTTTGTATGTTTGCCAGTTTCTTTGGTGTGAAAATACCTACCATAGCCCCTTTTGAGTCATCAGTAGTTTAATAACTGGCTCACAGAAGTCTTCTATATTTAACTATCTACTCAGCCAGCTAGCTCCAGCCTACCATTGCAAGTTGAAATATATTTTTGCTACAGAACATCATAGCCACAAATGTTACTCATTACTTATGCAACAAGTATCCACAGATTATAGGAGTTCTCATAGTAGAACTCTTATAGAATATTAGAGTTCTTCATACCTCAAGGTAATTATGAATAAAAGAAATTATGAAATTAGAATAGAGATGTATAGCAATTAACTGAAATTGTCACCCACCTGTCTCTGTTTGCAACCTTTTCTGTCTCTACTTCCTGGTGTCATATTTATATTCTTAAGAAACTGCACTCATCATTTCTAAAAAGTTGGGCTAACTTTACTGCCAGTAGGGAGCAGATCTGCGTATGGCATTCAGGGACCTCCACAATCTGGACCTAACTTTGTTTCTAGCCTCCCATTATCAACCTGCACAAAACAGTATCTGGCTAAACCTTACACGCTTGTCCTGTGCCTTTGTTGTGGTATCGCTATGTAAATACCGTCTCCACTTTCCCATTCCTTCATGGGTGACTTCCCAGACCTTCCCACTCATCTTTTGAATGTGTTTATTGCTGACTTGGCAATACATCACAATTTTTTTTTTTTTTTTTTTTTTTTGGTCACAGGTATTACTGTCTTACAGTGTGAATACCCCATGAAAAGGCAAAACTTTGCAACTTATGTCACACCTGTATCTTTAAGGGCAAGGATTATTTGTTGCTATAGTTTTTATGTCACTAAAGTGCCTTTTAGTGTCATATACACAGTAGATAACTAAATGACATTGAATAATAAAGACTAAGAATGCTAAAGTAGTCTAGGAATTCCCAAATCTTAATAAAAACTCAGAAATAAACTGCGATACTATATAACACTTTTTCTAAAGGCATGAGTAATTTTTTTTTTTTTTCACCGTTTCCCCTCCATGGCTATGAAAGAACTGGGAGAAGGATCCTCCTTTGATTAATTAAAATTCGAACTTCACTTTGAAAATTTAAGTTTATTAAGGAAGGAAGGAAGAAGGAAAAATATGAAGATGTGAGTATACGTACCTTGGAGTAAGTATTTCCTTATATTGGAGTTTCTCTAATTTAGCTGGGGCTACTAATGACATGGGAATCACAATGTTATCTATGTCATAAGAGCTCTCACTTCTCAATCTCCGTCGTGCAGTATTCTGCAAAGCAGGATTACAGTAGATTTACAGTACTGTCTAATTACTTCTAATGATACCCTCCTTTCATCAGTTACATAAATATGGCAGTACACATGTTACATAATTTTTGTAAATACATTGTTATAAAGTCTAAAATGTGTTCAGAAAACTAAGAAAATATTTCTGTATTTTGTAAATCAGAACAATCTCTTGGTAGATGTGTAATGTATTTATGTGTGCAAGCATACAAGCTTATTTTTAAGACCATAAAAAAAAGTCTTAAATGCAAAACTCTTTATCAGAAAAGACTAACATACATCACCCTAAATGTCAATGAAATGATCAGTAACCCACTTTTTATTAGGAAAGGCAGTGAAATATTTTTGGTCAGCCCTTCAGTATACTCTTCATTTGTGCGTTCCTGGTTCCTGAGCTTCAGACTGTTCATTTCTAAACACTGCCACCTTTTGACCTCTCTGTACCCTGGCCAGATAACCAAAAAAGCAGGATAAGAAAAAGACAAGTCCTGAATTCTCATTAGTAAGATTTTATTTAGCTTCATATGTTAAGGAATAGAGATGATCGTGATAATCTAAAATTTTAACACCTAAAAAGAAGCTATAACCAAATATTAATGAACTTTTAGCTTCATAGTTAAAAATAAGTTGTATAAATCAAATTTATTGTTTTCTAACAAGATAGTTATAAATGTCTATTAATATGTGCTAGTAAATAAGGCTGTTATAGATTAGCAAAATATAAATTATTTTCAAAATCAGGTGTTTTTATTTTTAAAGCCATTTTAGAGTTCAACATAGAGAAAAACCTACTCGTGATGATGAATTCTGGATTCTTGATAAAACGTTGACATTAGAAACAGCTGTAAAATTGCTATGGGATCCTGATTCTGTGTGTTGAAAATCAGATTCTTCAAGTTTAATTCTTTCTCCTGCCGTGGAAAGAGCCATTGAATATCACACATTAAACATGACTAATAGGTATCATTAGAATTACTTTCCTAATTAGATGACAGGTGATTGATTCCTTGTTTTTTGTTTTTTAATTCGTGTATTAGAAAACAAAAAAGGAAATGAAAAAAGAGGAGTCTTACAGTCATGCCATAAGTTATCTCCATTTTCTGGGGTTTTGGCAGTTTTTATCCAATATATTTCATATTGTTCCCTGAATAATCCTTCATCTCATTCCTTTATTCTTGTTTCCTGTGACTCCTATTTGTGGTTGAACCACCAGAACTATCTTAGTTTTCTTATCTAGTCTCATTTTTCATATTTGACTTTTTATTCTAATTTCTGTGAGGTGTCTGTCCTTGGTCTTCTGAACACTCTGAATGTTTTGAAAAAATGCTGCTATTAAAATACATATTTCCAAAAGTACTTGTTCTCTAGTACTCTTTTTTTTTAAATAGCATCCTGTTCTTGTTTCGTAGATGAAATTTCTCATTTCTCTCAGGATATTGATTAGAAGTTTACTTCTATTAGTATTTTCTGTATTTCTTCCAAGTTCCTTTTTTTCCCTGTTTTGGTTCCCTGTTGTGTGTGTGTATACAGTAAATATATATATGTATGCATTTACGTACTGCCCTTATTTTAGTACAGATCTTTTAAAATGAGAATATTTTCCTGTATAATATAAAATCTAATACCTAGTCCATATTTACATTTCTCCATTTGTTAAAAACGTCCTTTATAGCTAGTTTCTTCAGATAAGGATCTACATGTTAAAATTGGCCATTGTCTCCTAGGTTTCTTATAGTCTAGAATAAATCATTTTTCATTACATTGACTTGACAGGCTGGACCAGATGTCCTATCCTTTTGGAATTATCTAGTTATTTCTGTGTAGTATGACATTTCTTTGTTTTATTCCTGTATGTACATCAAACTTGAAGTTAGAGCTAAAGTATCAGTCAATTTAAGAGAAACATTTTATACCTTAGGTAATATATACTTCATGTTGCATCTTATTCGATTTTTTTTTTTAAAGCTTAGTTATGTTTTGGTATGCATATATGAAAGTTCCTCAAAAGCTAGGTGAATACTTGGTTGTTCTTAGAGTGAGACACTAAAGAGCTTAATGAAACCAGCTCTGAACATGTGTGGGAATTTGTTCACTTTTTGCTACAATGTAGCTGATCAGATAGTTATCAGGTAGTGACTAGGTAGGTCTTTTATCGTGGGATATCTGAAGACACCAGAGATAAACAGATTAAATCCATTCTGTATAATTAATACATCTTGGGTGTAGTTTCTAATTTATCTTGCCAGTTAATTTTTATTTTTTATCATTTGCAATAACTGTGGCAACTATCTTGTCCCAAATCTCCAAAATAAATCCCTTTGTATTACTAGAAGAGTTCTAGTTTCCAAAGCTTTCTCTTGATCATCTTGGAACTCTATAGGCTTGTAAGGAGAATTGAACAGGGTAGTTTAGCATTTCACTTGAAGCTTGTTCACTTTCTCAAAATCCTGAGGAATCTGCAGTGCATCAACATCTCCACAGTAGGTACCATAAATGGTTAACAGTTTCTATAAGGCAACTTTACACTAGCCTATTTTGAGCCTAAAACACAACTTTGAAGATTAAATCCCATCCAGGGAGTGATTGGTAGAAGACAACTAGTCAGGGAACATAGGAGGGAAATAATTGCCATAAAGTAGGTAGATACCAGTCCACAAATAATTCTAAATTAACTACGAATATGCTGTTTCATGTTTGTAGAGTCATAGATGTTTTGTGTAATTAGTGGCTGTTCTGGATTATAAACTCCCATGAGACAGGTTATTTTAAAATCAGAATTTTTTATTTTTAACATCACTACTGCTTATATCCTCACTTTAACCTACCTAATGCTGTTTCACTCAAATGTCTTTTCTTTCTTCCCTGTAACAGTTGTGCAGAAGATTCTGACCTTATTTCAGGCTTACGTATAGGTGAATATCCATTTCTCCATTGATTCAGAGAAGTACTATGTACTAAAACAAATGAAAAGGAAATTTTAAGTTTTAGTTCCTTAACACAGTGAACATGTTAATCTGTTTTTATTTGTAACTGCAGAATTTTAAGATACCATTTCAAAATTACAGATAAATATAACCTTAAATACCAAGACAGACAACTCCAACTAAAAACATCCCCAGGAATTTCCAGTTTCTTGTATTTTCTTCATTTTTTTTGAGGGGAATGAAAAGGGAAGATGATCTGTTCTCAAAGTCTTCCAAATTACAGAAACTTTATAGAGTGAGGATTGGCTCAGATACATAAATCCTGGCGATCATCAGAATCTTTAAGTTCTTGCTTACCCTAAATCTGGAAATCATTTGGGACCAAGTAAGATTCAACATGGTGAGACTAGAGCAAGAATCTGAATCATTTAACATCTCTGATGCCTTAGTTGCATCACCTGTAAAATAGGGATAATAAAATAGGGATAATAGCGACCTTGGGTTTATAATGATTACTTGAGTTTATTCCTGTAGCAGTAAGTAAAAGCATCTGACGTGATAAGTGTTCAGTAAATGTTAGCGTTACCATGATTGTATATCTGAACCCCCTTATTTCCAGTCTTGGTCTAATAACCAAATTGGCTTCCTTTTTTGAAAGGTTTGGAGATGTGGAAAGGAGTGGAAAAAGAAATATGTAAGCTGAAGTGCCAAACTCACACTATTGATATAAAGGGCATGGCCTACCAGCTGACAAGGAGCGTCTGGTTTCAAGATGGCAAATGACCCTAAATATGATAGACAAATACTTTTTACATAGGTACATGCACAGATATGCGCATATAAATCCATATTTGCAAGCAAAAAGTGGAACTTATAAGGCAGAATTTCTGAGGAATCTCTGAAAGACTAATACTATGTGGAATTTGAAGAGGAAACCCAGAGCAGAAGCACACAGTGAAGTACTGCCACAAAGAGGTGCGATGCCACCAAAGGTGGTCTAGACCCACAAGAAAGGAAAATTGGAAGCAGGACAACTATCTGGATATTGACTGCACATGTCAATATCTCAGTCAGACTAACAAAATCAGCTTTAGGCAGATAAATGAATGGTTGGAGAGAGAAGGAAATGCCAAAGTGCCCCGCTTTGAAATGTCCGGCCCATCCCCAAATTAGTTGAAAATTTCAAATGTAGTATAAATTCCCTTCCCATCAGAAGTGTCCCATAAACAGCAGTGGTAGAACAGTTAGTTTTAACTGAGTATCACAGCTTCAATGATGAGCATAGAAAACTCCAAAAATCTGAATACCAACACTAAAAAAAAACAGGTACAAACCACAAGTGGAGAACCATCTCAAGAAATAATGGAGCATTCATGGAATACATATTAGCAACTCTTTTAACAGTTAATATTGCCAAGAGAAACAGGTAAGAGGCCCTCTGGAGAAGTGTCAGAAATAGAAAATATAATTGTCCAAATGTTAAAATCATCACTAGGCTAAGTAACAATGGAAACAGCTGAAAATCAAAATCAAGGTCTGGAAGAGGAATTCCATATCTTGATGGAATAGAGTGATAGAAAATATGGAGGGAAAAAGACCAGAATGGGGTAACAGATGAGACTAGAGAGAATGAAAAGGAGGGAATAGTTGAAGATAGTTGAAGTGTTTTCCAGAATCAATATTAAACCCTAAGATTTCAACGATGCACCTGAATGTCAAACAGCAAATGAAAATTAAATCATAAGTGCATCACAGATGATGATACCCTGAAAGTTATTAATACAAGAAAACAGCATGGCAGGAGTAATCTAAACTTACTAAAATGGTAACTAGAATTGTGAGAGGTGGATTTTAAAATGTATATGTTAAAACGTATGTAGGTATTAAAAGTGTCCATTCTTTTAATAACATTTTGCTGTAGCATTTAAGCAAATTGTAGACAATTAACGTTTCTCTTATTTTCTACAAGCAATTTTCCACTCTTCTGAAAACATCAAACTTTGTGAAAGAATCTTAACTTTCACAGAAGTTGATTTTTAAATTAAATTTTATTCAAATGTTTTCTTCACATTTATCATTTTCCTTCTAATTCGTTATTGTCTTGTAAGGTTTTCATGGACCCTTGAAATAGTAGGAAATGTATGACAATTCTACACATCCTCTTCACCTGTTCTATTGATAAACCTCCCAGCCTTTCAGTTCTTGCTCTCCCAGTCCTCTCGTAGAGTTCATCCTAAGATCACACTTTGATAGCATTTCTCATATATCCTGTCTTTACTTCCTTCCCTTTTATTCATCCAACAACTTTACAGAGATCCAATTACATGGCAAGCACTATTCTAAACCCTAGGTAAGCAAAACTAGGATTTGTAGCAGCCCTTGTAGTTTACAGGTGTTATTTCAAGGAATGCAATCGTAACGTAATAGAAAAATACGCATTTCAGTTGTGAAACTACATGATGTTACTGAGAATGTATGAGAGTACTAGTAAGAGCTCTGGGAAAGGCTTCCCCAGATGAAGTCATAGATTCTAAATATGAACAGAAATAGCTGATAGCTAGGGGAAGGAGGAGAATAGCATGTACAATGGCCCAAGGGAACAGGACAAGTTTGGGAACTGAACAGCTATGTAGTGTAGAGTAAGGAAGCATGGTGAGAAAGAATCATGAGGGAGGGGCCAGCCTATGTAGATAGGGCTTTAAGGTGTTAAGAATATTCCTTCTCGAATGTTTTAACGGGATGGTGTGGGGAGCAGGTGTGACATTAGATTTGCATTTTGAAGAGATCACTGCCTACAGTGATTAAAGGGGAAACATGGATTAAAAGTCTATTTCAGAAGTATAGATAAGAGATCATGGTGGACTGTGAGAGTAGTCGAAGGCAAGAAAGGAAACACATAAGATCATATTGACAACTTGGCAATTGGTTTAGACAGGAGGAAGTGTAGGTGACAAAAACTGAGCTTTATGTTTCTGGCTTGCTTGTGTGGGTTATGGTGCTATTGTTCCTCCTCTTCCATCTATCTGAGATACAATTTCAGAATTACAGAAAACTTGAAATGGAACAAATTTCTGTAGACTCTTTTCTGAAATCCCCCAAATGTTAACATCGTATCACATTTGCTTTACCTCCTTCTTTCAGACCACAAATGAAATTTAGTTGCTGACATGATGCCCCTTTAGCCCTAAAAACATCAATGTATTTCTGAAAACAAAGGACATTCTCTTATGTAGCCATGCAGTTCAGTGCCATTAGCTAATCTATAGACTTTATTCAGATTTCACCAATATCTCTATAATGTTATTTACAGATAATTTCAACTATTCATTGCAGATGGCATTGCAGTTGTCAGATCTCATTAAGGTCATATCTGAAACAGTTCTGCTGTCTTCCATAACTTTCATAACTTTGAATATTTTGGTAAGTATAAACTCTTAAATTGGTTTTGTCTGGTATTCCTCATGATTAAACTAGTCATCATTCACTTTTCATCCCACTACAGTTTGGCTTTTCTCTGCTTGTTGCCTGAAATCAGCAATTCCATTGTAAACTGCAAAATCTAATGGACCATACAGGATAAATCCAAGCAAAGATCTGTCTACTGCCTTCACACAATTTGCCCTACCGGAATGCCAAGTTATTTATAGATATTTGTTGTTGTTTGTTTTGAGATGAAGTCTTGCTCTGTTGCCCAGGCCGGAGTGCAGTGGTGCCATCTCAGCTCACTGCACCTCCGCCTCCTGGGTTCAAGTGATTCTCATGCCTCAGCCTCCCAAGTAGCTGGGACCACAGGCGTGCACCACCACCCTTGGCCAGTCTTTGTATTTTAGTACAGATGGGGTTTCACCATGTTGCCCAGGCTGGTCTTAAACTCCTGATCTCAGGTGATCCACCCGCCTCAGCCTCCCAAAGTGGTAGGATTACAGGCGTGAGCCACTGCACCTGTCCTTATTTATAGATATTTGAATATATCATACTGTGTCATTTCTCCATGACAAGACATATGTTTGTTTTTGTTCTTTAAAGACTTGTTACTCAATATGGGCCAACAGCATCCGAATCACTTGGGACCTCGTTAGGAATGCAGAATTTCAGGTCCCATTCCAGATTTATTAAATCAGAATCTGCATTCTAACAATATCCCCAAAGTAACTTGTTTACATTTTAAAGTTTGAGAAGCACTAATCTGAAACACTTCATCCTTCTTTCTCTGTAAATTCCAATTCAGTAGTTGAAGCTGCACTTGGCATCACCATCTTTCTAGAGTTCCTCTCCTTGCCCATTTCTCATCTCCCTTAACCTCTCTTTTTCTGCCTTCTAAGCAGAGTTACATACTCCTTCTTATTTATATCTTATATAATTTCTTTTTAAGATAGAGTCTCACTCTGTCACCCAAGCTGGAGTGCAGTTGTGCGATCATTGCTCACTGCAGCCTCGAGCTCCTGGGCTCAAGCAATCCTGCCTCAGCCTCCTAAGTCACTGGTACTACAGGCATGCACCACCATGCCATGTTGCCCAGGCTGGTCTTGAACTCCTGGGCTCAAGCAGTCCCCCTACCTCAGCCTCCCAAAGTGCTGGGATTACAAGCGTGAGCCACCACACTCAGCCTTCAAATGTGTTTATCCCCATTATACTATATAACAGTTATTTGTGTCTTCCTCCATTACAATTTTGACTTCCTGTAATTCACCTTTGATTCTTCAGCACTTAATAGTGTGCCTGGCACTAAGTGCTTAATAAATTCTGAACTCTAATCACTAACAGCAAAAGAAAAATTAATGACCAGCTATTTAAGACAGATATATAGGATGAAATTTCTCATTACATTATTTATGCATTCCCCTTAATTGTGTGCCTAACACGTTTAACTGCCTTATTTTTTGTTTTTTTTTCTTTTTAGAAACAGGGTCTCACTTTGTCACCCATCCTGGGGTGCAGTGGTATAATTATGGCTCAGTGGGAGCCTCAACCTCCCAGGCTTGAGTCATCCTCCTGCCTCAGCCTCCCAAGTAGCTAGGACCACAGGTGTACACCACCATGCCCAGCTAATTTTTGTATTTTTTGTGGAGATAGGGTTTCACTATATTTCCCAGGCTGGTCTTGAACTCTGGGCCCAAGTGATCCTCCTGCCTCAGCCTCCCTAAGTGCTGGGATTACAGGTATAGGCCACCACGCCCGACCTGCCTTATTTTTTTAAATCAAATAGAACAACATTAAAAGAAACATAATTAATCTCTAATAGCATATATTTTCATATTTGCCTACTCTTTCAGTCAAAACGTTTTATATTTCATATATCAAATATGAAATAATTTTAATTAAATGTATACTTATATTTTTATCACAACTCTTATTTTTTCAGATGGCTGTATAACATTCCTCTGATTAGAAACAATGTTCTTTAGCTATTTCCTAGCTGTTGACCATGATACTTATCATCATAATGATAATGCTATTAAAGACATTCTTAAAATAATCATCTTCATGGATACATTTTTTTCCCTTTTGAAAAAAATCTAGTCTTAGGACAGATTCCAACAAGTGAACTCGCATCATTAAAAGGTAACTGCACATATTACTTATATTTTTCTGTATTTTAGGCTTTTTCCCCTTAGCATAGATAATTGTTTTTCATCCTTGGTGCCTTCATCTTTTTTCTCTTTAATTTTTGCTGTGGAAAAATTTCAGATAAACACAAAAGGAGACTAGAATAATGAACTCCCATATACCTATCCTTCAGTCTCAGCAGTGAACAACTTACAACGAATCTTATTTCATCTCTCCCACCAACATTTTTGCTAGAATATTCAAAAGCAAATCCCAGACATATCTTTTCATCTGCATATATGTTAGTGTGAATCTCTAACAAACTGAAAAAGTGCATCTGGGTTTATGTAACCACAATGCATTATTACAAGTAGCAAAATTAACAATAATTCATTAATATCTAACAGCTAGTCCATGTTCAGATTTCTCGTTTCAAAAATTATGTGTGTGTATATAAACAGCAGGTTTATTCAAATCAGTCTCAATAAGGTCCACACATTGCATTTGGTTGATATAAGAATAAATATTTCTACATGGCTATAATTGTACCAGACACACAAGTAAAATATTTTCATCCTTTTATATCACAACATTCTTTGATGAGTATGTTTCCATCTTTATATGAACTTTTAAGATATTTTTTAAGGCTGTATATTCCACTGTAGTATATTTAACCATATCCCTATTGTGCTCTTCAAGTTGTCGCTAATTTTTCATTATCACAAAAACATGATAAGATGAATATAGTTGTGAATAAAGGTTTCATATTTAGGATTAGACTAGATTCTTGGAATAATTGGGTCAGAACATAGGGTTATCAGTCAGTAAACATTTATGGGGAATAGGTACAAAAGTAAACAAGGGAGTTTTTAAGCCACACTGAACTTATAAAAAAATACATAGTTTAAAGGCCTTGTAATGCATTTCGCAGAGTTCCCCAAAAGGCTTGTATCAATTCTTAATATCCAAGATATTTGAGGGCACTATTTTTACTATAGTTGTGCAAACTTGATGATTATGTTTAAAATCATAAATGTTACAGGCAAAAGTAGTAAACTTTCGCATAGTGTCTGACTATAAGCTCAGTTAATATTATTATTTTCATTATCATCAAGTACACTTTTTCTTGTTATTCTTTTAAGACATTCATTTTTAACATTGAACATTTTAATCCATCTGAAATGTATTTTAATGTTCATCCAACTTAAATTTGTTTTAAAGCACTTTGTGAGTTAATGATCTCACTTTTTAATTCTTCCAAAGAGTCGTTATTTAATACCTTTGATTACAAAGGAAACTTGGTTATATAGAGCATAGCTCCAAGCCAGACTGCTTGGGTTTGAATTCTGGCTCTTCTATTACTCAACTGTAATTTGGGGAAGATTAGTCAAGGAGAATAGTAATACCTACCTCACAGAGTTATACAGACTTAAATAAGTAATATAAAGCCCTTCAACCAGTGCTGACATATAAATGATGCTTTATAAGAATTTGTTGTTGTCATTATTCTTTATTGACTAAGTCATTTTTTCAACATAGTAGGAAATACCAACTTCTGTCTCTAGAATTTTTTTAAGCTCCCTTGATCTGCCTTCTATCAGAACCATGTTTTCATGATTATAACTTCATAGTCCTGCTATTAATCTTCTAAAAATTTAATTCAACATTTTCTGTCTGAGATAAACTTCAGAATAAATTTGTTCCAATAATACCTCTGATTCTGATTAGGATTATGTTCTACTTGTAGATTAATTTAGGGAAAATTGACAACTTCAGTTATGATACTGTCTTCTGACAGGAAGAGGATATTTCTCTCCATCTAGGAATGTCCTCATGTTTCTCACTAAACTTTTGAAGTAGTCCTCATGTAGGTACTTGTTAAGTTTGATGAAAAATACTTTATATTTTCATTGTCAATGTGTCTAACATATTTTATTCCTTTACATAGGCTATCTAGTTACTATTGGTACTTATAAAAGCTGTTATTTTTATAAATTTATTTTATAATACCCCAGTTCTAACAGGTATTCATTTCACTTGAGTTTTTGAGGTAGATTATTTCATATAGAAATAATTTATATTAAATTTATAAGACTTTTCTGATGTTTAGATTTTAACTTTGTGGTTAATCAAAATATGTTGTTTTCTTTCTTCTAATTGCTTCCAAGCATAGAATTCACCCACATTCATAGAACTCATAAACATTTCGTTATAATTTCCTCAAGTTTTATTTTGTAGTTTTAACGTTTTATGTACAATTCTTGGAATTAACTAGAAGTTATTCTGATTAATAGCATTAAATGAGTATGTAAAAGAATTCTACTGGGAAAGACTAACAGTAATATTTTCTCCATGAGAAATGTTCCACTTTCCCACTGATATACAATTCTTCCCTCATATATAATCAACTATAGAGTTTATTTCATTGATCTATTTTCTTGAATAGGAGCAAAATAGAATCTACATTATTATAGATTTTTGTCATGTTTCCATATGTGGGTTGGCTAGATTTTCTCTAAACTTTTATAGTAATTCTTTTTATATTTTCCCCTGTTTAGTCTTCCCATTGTGCTTTAGAATTATTTTAAGTTAAACAAATTCTATGAGAACTTCAAGTTACATTACATTAATCATATGAACTATTAGGAAGAATTTATATCTTTATTGATCTTACCATACAGAAATACTGTTTTTCCATATTTATTTAAATTTTTATTATATTTATCAGTAATAGTTCATAATTATTCAATAGGTATTGCACATTTCATGTTAAGATTGTTCTTGTATTTTATGTGTACATGGTTTGTAAAAAGTGAGTATTAAAAATTAAGGATTTTCATTTATTCTTTTGTTAAATTTTATTTCCTTAGAATGCAAAAACAGTAAGTATAAAGACATAAAAAGGCATATAAAGTACAAGAACTGTAAATGTGACATACCAGGTGATGGAGATATGATATATTCATCTACAAATTTATTTTCAGCAAGATTGCCTTTTATTTCAGTCCTTTTTAACAGTGTTTCAAAGTGAAAATGAAGAGGCACATCTGGAAAAATAAAGTAAAAAAGGTATTTTCAAATACCACTCTTTGTAATACCAGGATTACAGATTGTAACATTAAAATTGCTTTCTTTCTGTAAATAGCACATAAGCTTAAGAAAATAAGCAAAAGTTTGAAATGTAACAACTATCAGAATTGACAAAATACTCTTTCCAAGCATGTTGGTAGCAGTATTTTAGAAATTACTGGTTAGGTGCACCTAATCAACAAATTAAAAAGCTAACAGAGAAACAACTTCATGAACTTCCTGAAATAGTACATAAGATGAACAGTACTTCTAAATATTAATAAATACTATTCACAGATGAATGGAAACAAATATACCCAAGAAGTCTTTAAGAAAACCTACACCTGCTAAATCCATTCCCATCCCATCCCGACAAACTTTGCATTTGAAATAATGAAATTTCCAAAAAATTACATACTTTTAACTTCTTGGGAGAAAACCACTATAAGTCAGATGCAACCTTTTATGAAAACATCAAAGTTCATATTCCCTTATTTTACTATATTATATATCACAATGAATCTACTTTTATAAAGATTAAAACCTGTTGACAACCTAGTTTTGTTTCTAAATAGAGGCTTGGAGACTTTCAATTCACTATGTTTGTATTCTGTACTCTCACAACCAAAGAGGAGTTAAGCAATGTAGTAGTTATGCTTCACATTTACTAAAGGTTTTTTCTTTCAACCAAGAATGAAAAAACAAAATCATCTGAAAAAGTATTTATTAAGAGACACAACTTTTCCTTGAGAACATATTTTATAACTCAGTTAATAATGAAAATTTGGCTATTGAAAGAAGGTACTGTAAGGAAACTTAATTTGAATACATAAATGAAGATAGACCCAGGAAGGGCCTGGATTTTATTATTTGTTTGTTTTATTCTTGAGACAGGGGCTGGCTCTGTTGCCCAGGCTGGAGTGCAGTAGCATGATTCTGGCCCACTACATTCTCAACCTCCTGGGCTCAAGCAGTCCTCCCACCTCAGCCTCTCAAGTAGCTGAGACTATGGGTGCACACCTCCATGCCTGGCTAATTTAAAATTTTTTTTTTCTTTAGAGACAAAGTCTTACTGTGTTCCCAGTCTGATCTTGAATTCTTGAGCTCAAGCAATCCTCCCACCTCAGCCTCCCAAAGGGTTGGGATTACAGGCATGAACCACTGTGCCCACCTGGCTGGGTCTGGATTTTAAACAGAAAAAAATTCTCTCTTCTTCAAAGGATGTATCTTAGTGGCAGATCCATACTCAAGTGTGGGAAAATATGCAAAACAAAAATTAGTTCATGAGTATCATCATGGAATTTGTTCCAAGGGACAGATGTAAGATGAGTTTGAATCTTGGTATTATGATCATATGAAAATTAGGTGACAAAATGAAAATGGGAATAAAAATTAAATATTCTTCTTTAAAATGCTCCTTAAACATTTCAGGATTCTGATATTTTCCAATTACCTAAACATAAGTTTGTTGCATTTGTTTCTCCAAAGCAATATTATAAGGAGAGTATTACCAGTTCTACCACTGTTCTTTGTGATTTGTGCGAAAACATGATTTAACAAGAAAAGGTCGTTGTTCCGTCTATATTCCTTTCTTAATATCCACACATGACCTGTCAGCTTTTGTAAAACTATTTCATTGCCTTTTATTGTACTTATTAGTTTACCTTTCAGTTGTTTTAAACTAGAATGCAAGTACCTTGAGGGATTTATTTGTATTTATACTCCTAGCATTTATTTAGTACTTACATATAGTAGGTATTGAAATTTTTATTGAATGTAAGAAGGAATGGATATAACGAAATAGTAGATAAACAATCTAATCTTATTTATTAGAGGGGGCATAAGAGTCTTAGGATAAGGAGTATTTATACCAGCTCTCAGGGTTATGTCATCAGAGAAATATATTTGCTAATAAGAAAACAGGCAGTAAAGTAATGGTGAGGAGTTTGGTTCTGGAGAATGACTACCTCAAATCCTGGCTCATCATTTATTAGCCAAGTAATCTTGGATGAGTAATATCATGAAGCTTAGTTTTCTCATATGTCAGATGAGCAGAACAAAGATATCTATTCTCATGGAGTTGTGAGAATTAAACAAGAAAATGTAATGTGCTTAATATATACATGGCTCAATATGTGCTAATACTAAATATTAGCTACATTATTATTGTTATATGGATTATTTCATCATATTATTAAGGTTTCCTTAAATATAGAATAAAATAGTTCTTGTTAGAAACTTAAATCAAGGTAATGGTGTAGCTAAGAAGCCACTCTACTACTGATAAAAAACTAAATTGAGATTCAGGGCAGGGGGACAGGTTCAAAACACAGAGCTTTACAAATAGGATCAGTCCCTTGATTTTGAGAATTTAAAAGACCATTAGAACTATAAGCGGAAAATGGAACAAAAGCCAAGCTGAGATATCCCCTAATAAAGAGAAGAACCTGAGATAACCAATGTGAGGGATATTTTCTTTCTCCCCTAAATATTTACTTTAGTTCCAATATAGACAAGAGTGTAAAAGGTTCCACAAAAATCAAGAACTGAAAATTGAAAACCACCTAGAGTAATCCTAGCATTTTTGGGAGGTTGAGATGGGAGGATCACTTGAGGCTAGAAGTTCAAGACCAGCCTGGGCAATATAGTGAGATCCCATCTCTACAAAAAAATTTAAAAATTAGTTGGGTGTGGTGTCATGCACCCAAGTAGTTCCAGCTACTTGGGAGGCTGAGGTGGGAGGATTGCTTGAGCCCAGGAGGACAAGGCTGCAGTGAGCTATGATCATGCCACTGTACTCCAGCCTGGGCAACAGTAGCAAGACCCTGTCTCAAAATAAATAAATAAATAAATAAAATAAAAAACACTTTAGAGATGTAAGGATGTATAAGCCTCATTTACTCAGTTATAGAATACTGATACTCGAGGTTGACTATACTTATAGGTACACAGTTTTCCCTCTGCATTGAGAAATTCAATGCAGATTATAAATGGAGAAATATTTTATGGCAGGGAAACCTCCATGTATAACAGTACATTAGAAAAAGAACACTGAATTACGGTTACTCAGAAACATTTCAACAGCACAGCTGTGTTACCAATAAAATGCTCAAAATTTAACAAGATAAAAACCTATTAATTTCCTAAAGTAAATCAAGTTCGTTTAGAAGGAATTAAAGAATCAACTTACACAGATAGAACATTAACAGTGCATGTGACTAGATTAATTCCTCTATAACAAATTTAGTTCTCAAGGCATTGCTTAGTTCTAGTATCTACTGAAAAAAATTGGTAAAATCAGATTATATTAGATTCTCTGTATCTAGAGGATTAGATTTCAGTATAGAAAATATCGTTACTTAGAAATTGTTACAAGGAGGCTTACCTGATGGCAATGATAGAACAGAATGGAAAGAGGAATCTAACTCTGATACATGGTCTCTTAATAGGTAAGACTCTGAATTGCGTTCATAGCTACTCCAAGTTGAAGCTGATTGCAGGCAAGGCATTTGGGTAGTGTTTAAAAATGTTTCTTTTGAAGGCAAAGTCTGCAAGGAAAAACCATATTAGAATATCACAGCAAAAGCATCCATAAATAATAGCATATCTCTACATTTATTTAGGTTATCTTTAAAATTTTCCAATTCTACAAAGTTTTACAAATATTTTGCTAGATATATTCCTAATTAACTTTAATATTTATTCAATCATAAAAGGGATTTAAAAATACAATTAACTTTTATATATTGAAGTATTCTACAACTTTGCTATAAACTTTCTTTTTCTAATAATATACAGCTTCTTCTAATCTTTGATTATCTAAACATACTAGCTGGAAATAATAACAGTGTAATTTTTTTTCTTTCGATCCTACTAGTTTTATTTTTAGGGAGTTCCAACCATGCTGGTTGGGTTCACCAATTTAATAATGAATAAAAATGATCAAGGGAGACATTTGTGTTTTGTTCCTGATGGTAATGGGAATGCCTTTAATTTATCAGAATAAGAATGCTATGAATTGCAGGTTTTTTTGTTTGTTTTTTTTTTTTTTTTTTGGTATGGTTCTTTATCAGAATATATTCCTAGCTTGCCAAAAGAACTTGAAAAGAATATGTTAATATTGAATTTAATCATATGCTTTTTCTGAACCTAATAAAATGATAACACGACTTTACTCTATTAAAGTGACAAATTGCATTAACAGATTGTATTTTTTATTTTATTTTCTTTTTGAGACAGAGTCTCTCTCTGTTGCTCAGACTAGAGTGCAGTGGCAGGATTTTGGCTCACTGCAACCTCTGCCTCCTGGATTCAAGTGATTCTCCTGCCTCAGCCTCCTGAGTAGCTGGGATTACAGGCACACACCACCGTGCCCAGCTACTTTTTGTATTTTTAGTGGAGACAGGGCTTCACCAGTTGGCCAGGCTCGTCTCGAACTCCTGACCTCAAGTGATCCAGCCTGCCTCAGTCTCACAAAGTACTGGGATTACAGGTGTGAGTCACCCCACCCGGCCACATTAACCGAGTTTTAAAATGTCAAACCAAAGTAAGATTATTCTTGAAGAATCCTGCTAGGAGTTTATCAAGTTTGTTAACCTCTTCAAGGAGCCAGTAACTGGACTTGTTCACTTTCTATATTGTATGCATGTTTTATATTTCATTGATTCCTACTTTGCTTTAAGATTAATCAAATATTTTCTTAAATGTTTCCCATCTCTTACTTTTTATTCATTCTTTTACTTTATTTTAGTGGTTTCCATTGAGATTACAATGTGCATCCTTAGCCAGTTGGCTTTACAGTATAATACAAATTATTCCTTTTACCATTTCCCTGAAAATACTAGGACATTAGAACTCCATTTACTCTCATGTTTTTGCATTATCATTGTTAGGCATTTGAATTCTACATATATTTATGACCCCACAATATACTGCTATTATTGTTTGTATCATCAACATTCATGCATACCACTCATATATTTATGTGGTCTCATTGCTTGTAGCGCCTTCGTACAATTCCCTACTTCCAATGTGGGATCATATTCTCCCTTTGCTATTATCATAGTGTAGGTTTGCTTTCTCCGAATTCTCTCAGTTTTTACTTGTCTGAAACATTTGCATCTTACCATTTTTAATATTTTTGTGGATACAGAATTCTGGGTTGGCTTTTTTTTTTTTCCCAGTACTTTAAGGATACTTTCATTCTTCTGGTTCTCATTATTTCTGGTGATTAGTTAGCTATAGGTTTTATTATTGCCCCCATTTGAAAGTAATGTGCCTTTTTTGCTCTGGCTGCTTTTAATATTTTCTCTGTGTCTCTACTTTTTTAGCAGGCCTTACCATAAGATTTCTGTCTTGGTCCATTCAGACTGCTATAACAAAATACCATAGACTAAGTAAATAATAGAAATTGACTTCTCACAGTTCTGGGGACTAAAAAGTACTAGATCAAAGTGCTGGCAGATTTAGTGTCTGACAAGGGTCTACTTTCTCACTGATAGATGGCTGTAACCTCACATGATGGAAGGAAGAGCTTTCTGGGGTTTCTTTTATAAGGGCACTAATTCCATTAATGACTTCATGACCTAATAACTTCCCAAAGGCCCTATCCAAATAACATCACATTGGAAATAAGGTTTCTACATATGAGTTTTGGGGGAGACACATTCAGTCTATAGCATTGCACCCAAGCCCCCCAAAATACACGTCCTTCTCACATGCTGAATATTTCATTCCATCCCAGCAGCCCAAAAATCTTAACTCATTCCAGCCTCAACTGAAAAATCCAAAGTCCAGAATCTCATCTAAATATCATCTAAATCAGATATGGGTGAGACTCAAGGTATACAATTCATCCTAAGGCAGATTGCTTTCCAACCGTGAACCTCTAAAACCAACATGTTATGTGCTTCCAAAATACTATGGTGGGAAAGGCATAGGATAGATATTCCTATTCCAAAATAAAGGAATAGGAAAGAAGAAAGAAATGACAGGTTCTGAGCAAACCAACCCAACAGGGAAAATTCCATTAAACCTTAAGGTTCCAGAATAACCTTCTGCTTGATGCTCTGCCTTCCAGACTCAGTAGGCTATGGTCCCATCCCCACAGCTATTGGCTGGAGTCCCAAGTCTGTGGCTCTTCCAGGTGGTTATTCTGCCTCTGTCATTCAAGCTAACTTGGGGTCAGGGGCCTGTGGCTCTCCTAGGCTAGAATCATGCACCAGTGGCTTTGCCACGCATAGCCTAAGCCATGGCTCCCTAAGTGTTGGCAGAGACTGTAGACACCACCAAAATCTACCACCTGTGCTGCCTACAGGGTTGGCCATCACAGCCTACACTATACCAGGCCCACCAGAGCCACACTTTAGAGAAGCCAGTGGTGGGGAGCAGAACCTATAATGTAAGGTTCTATTGGGCAGTGCATGCTGAGGTCTCACAGGCTCAAGTGGCTCCATATTTGAAACTTCTTTGCCCCAAGGGACTTTGCACTCTGGTCCTATGCTGGGAGGGGCAGCCTCCATTATCTCTATACTGCCTTCAGGGTCATTCTTCTATTGTCTTCTGTTGTCTTGGAGAATATCTCCTGGCTTCTGCAGAGAGGGCTGATCCATACTAATCTCTTTATCAAAAGGCCCCTTGGCCACACCCTTAGTGTTTTCTCCAAAGCTGGCTTTTTCTTTCTTTACAATATGAGTAGGCTAAGACTTTTCCAAATCTTTAAGTTCTGCTTCCTTTTTGATTAACAATTCCTCTTGTAGTCATTCTTCTGGCTTCTATCATAAGCGGTCAGAAGGAGGAACCAGGTCAGTCCTTCAGCAATTTTCTAAGAGATTTTTTCAGCCAAATAACCAATTTCATGGCTTGCGATTTCTACCTTCCACAAAACACTAGAACATGGATACAGTTTCACCAAGCTCTTTGCCACTTTATAACAAGGATTGCTTTTCCTGGAGTTTCCAGTAACATGTTCCTCATTTCTATCTGAGGTTTTATCTGAATGGCCTTAACATCCATATGTCTACCAACATTCTGTTCAGGATTATTTAGGCATTCTCTAAGAAGATGGAGGCTTTCTCCAAAGTGCTCCTCTTTTCTTTCTGAGCCCTCATTAGAATCACTTTTAAAGATCTGGTCACAACAATATAGGTGTTTTCTAGCATGCACCTCAAAACTCTTCCAGCCTCTATCCATTACCCAGTTCCAGAGCTACTTCTACATTTTCAGGCATTCATTACAGCAGCACTCCCACTTCTCAGTACCAAAATCTGTGTTAGTCATGACTTTCCAGAAAAACAGAACTGAGAGAAAAAAAAAAATTTATGATAGGAATTGGCTCATGCAATTATGTAGGTCAAGAAGTCCCATCATCTGCCATCTGCAGGAAAACCGATAGTGTAACTCAGAATCGAAAGGCCTGAGAATCAGAGGAGCTAATGGTGTAAATGGTGTAAATCCCAGTCTGAGTTCAAATGCTTGAAAATCAGGAGACCAATGACCAATCAACTCCAAAGGCCTGAGAACCAGGAGTGCCAATGTCCAAGGGCAGGAGAAGATATACCAGCTCAAGCAGAGATGGCAAATTCAGCCTTTCTCTACCTTTTTGTTCTAGTCATCCCCTCAACAGATTGAATCATGGTCACTTGCATTGATGAAGATAATCTTTATTTAGCCTAAAAATTCAAATGCTAATCTCCTCTGGAAACACCCTCACATACACACACAGAAATACTGTTTTACTACCTATCTGACCATTCCTTATCCCAGTCAAATTGACACATAAAATTAACCATCACATATGCCTTGATGTAATTTCCATGTATTTGTTCTCTTGGAGGTTCACAGAACTTCTTGAGTTTATGGATAGATGACCTTTATTTGAGGGATATTATTATTTTTCAAATGTTACTTCTGCCTTATTCTTTCTCCTTTTTTCTAGGCTCCAATAACATATATGGATTTTTTTTCATCTAGTCATACATTTCTCTATTTTTCTGTATTTTTTTCTTTATCTCTGTGCTTCCATTTTAGTGTTTTCTATTAATTTTTTCTATTAAGTCTTTCAGTACACTAATTTTATCTTCTGCTCCACCTAATTTGTAGTTAAATTTATCTGGTGAGGCATTAATTCCTCATGTTATATTTTCAGTTTGAGAATGTTTATATAATTCTTTTTTAAAAAAAGATATCTAATTATCTGGTGAAATCATGTGTTTTCTTCTACCTGTTCTCTATTTTTTTTTTAAACATACGAATTATATGAACACAATTTAGCCAAGCTCTTTGCCACTTTATAACAAAGAGCACTTTTCCTCTAGTTTCCAATAACATGTTCCTCATTTCCATCTGAGGTTTTATCAGAATGGCTTTAATGTCCGTATTTCTACTAACACTCTGTTCAGGATTATTTTAGGCATTCTCTAAATAAAATGCATTTAAAGGCATTCCTTTTAAATAATCATTTAAAAGTTTTTGCCAGCTAAATCTAGTATCAGACTCACTTGAGTATCTGTCTCTATTGTCTGTTTTCCTTTTGAATTTTGGTCATGTAGTTCTTTTCACCATGCCTACTAATCTTTGATTGAATGACAGATGGTATGTTTTAAAAACCACATAGGTTCCAAAGGATGTGATCTTTCTCTAGTGGGGGTTCTCTCTCCCCACTACTAGCTGGATAAAATAGAGACTTCTCTCCTTAATCTGAGAGTATGAGTAGTTAAATCTGGGTTGCAGCCCTAGTATGATTCATACATATGATTTGCCCCTCAAGGTTTTCAACCAAGTATTTATTTTATAGAATTATCCCCAGTCATCCAGACCTCTAATCTTAAGAGTATACTGAACAATGCCACCCTGCTTACAGGGGACTTTTGCCATTTATGTTTTAAGCATCCTGCTCTGTGCAGCCTCAGTGTTCAGCAAATGTTCTGAGGAAAACATTGGTCAAAAATGCTCTGAAGTGAAAACTGGCCATGTGCTTCACACCTCCTAAAACATCACCAAAAGCATCCCCCATAACTATCATTACTGGCATTTGCATCAAATCTGAAACTTCCTGCCAGAGCTTCAGGGTAATAGTGGTTGCAGAAGCCAGCTTCTGGGGACCTAAGTTAGACTTTCTCCTCTAACCTTTATTTTTATTAATTATTTTTTCAATTTCCATTTATTATTTCTCTCTGTGCTTTTGTGTAATTTTATTGAGCTCAATCTTTCAACTCAGTTCTCTCTTTAGCTCTGTCTATACACTTTTTAATCATACTAGCAATTTTCTGATGTATTTTCCTTAAAAAAATTACTTACTTTTACATTTTGTATAGGATAATTCTAATATTTGAAGTTATTTTGTAGGAATATGTGTGTGTATATGTGTGTATATATATGTATACATATTTATACAATATCTCTAAAATGTTTGTGTATGTGTATGTGTGTATATATATATATACTTCCAATTAATTTCTTCCATATATATACACACACACACACACACAAACATTTTAAGAGATTTATTTTGTATATTCATACATTTGCATGCATATATTAACACATATGTGTATGGTTTTTTGTTTGTTCATTTCTACTGACTCTCATCTTGTGTGTTCTGTGATTTTTTTTTCTTCTTATTGGGAATTCATTTTTGTTGAAACTTTGTTCATGGGATATTTGGAAGCTTCTGTTGAGAGTTTATTCCCCTAGAAAGGATGTCTATTGTCTGAGCCAGTCATCTAGAACTACTGTTCTAACCTATTTTAAAACCCAATTTTTATCTTTAAAACAAAAACAAAAACACTTGAGTAGCATGATTTCAAACTTCAAAAATAAAAGAGGCCTGACTTCTTATTTTAAATTCTACGTAGACACTCTATTTTCCCTTTTCAACCACAGCCCAAGGCTAAGAAAGGCAAATTCTCTGCATCTCTGTGCAGTAGATCTGAGTTCTAGTTCACCCATTCACAAAGTCTATAGCCTGCCATTGGAGACTCTTGGCTTTATGCAGAATTTCTAAAATGATTCCTCACATCTTCCAGGTTTTTGCCTCCAGTCACTCTCAGGAATATCAAATAAAAACTTCTATGGAGTTTAATTGGAAAATACTCATAAGAAAGCTTCAGACTTCAATGGGTCACTTCTTTCTCTGGATTCTTAGTATGTTTCTCTTCTGCCCCCCACCACACTTCTCTTTCCTCTCCCTTTCTCTTATTCTGAGCATTTTTTTTTAACCAGATGATTTCTGTATTGTACAAAATATTCTTTATATTTTACATTCTATTTTGTGGTACCTGGAGGTTTTTCTACGGTAACGTTCCTACCATATCACTGGAGTCAGAAGTGCAGAATTGGACCTAGCAACTGAAAGGTCACTCTGACCTTTAAAAAACTGTCTCAGGGAGGCTAGGTGGGAGGATCACTAGAGCCCAGGAGTTTGAGTCCAATATGGGCAACAGAGTGAGACCCTATCTTTAAAAGAAAAATTTTCTTTCGATAAAATGATTTTGTTGGCTGGCATACTATAATAGGAAATCAGAAGCTAAAATAAGAAACTAGACATTATAGTGCTTCTCAAGGAATGCAATGTGTGACAGAGATGATCACAGACACTTTCAAACTTGTGGAGAAAAGATATTAAGCAATAGCTACAATTGGAGTTGCTATTAAAAAATCAGTTTTGACAGTAGAAAAGGCATTTTCATTTCTGCCCATGAAGAACAGCTATAGGACTGATGTCAAACAACTGTTTTCAGAACTTGGACCATAGGCAACACATGAGTGGTATCTCTGGGAAATGAACAACAAATGAGGCAATCCTGTATATCTACCAGTTTGTTGCATGGTGGTATATTCCCAGACTTTGGCACAAACAAGGTGGCTCAGGTAGGGAGTAGCAGTCTAGCTGACTGGCAGAGATAGATATTTGAGTTGGGGAAGAACAAGGCAGCTGTAACTTGCAGAACAGAATGCCAGAAAAGAAGCAGAGAAAGGCTCCAGAAATCCTCTTAGGGTATCTTTTAATCTTTTGCTAAATAATAATCTATGTATGCATAGAGTGAAACAACAGACAAATTTAAAAACAATTAATTACAGGGGTTGGAAAAAAAGCATAAGAAAAAAACACAAAACATGGGAAAAATAAAAAACAAATGGCAAGATGGTCAATTTAAACCTAACCCTATCAAAATTACATCAAGTATAAATGGTCTAAGCACTTCTAATTAAAAGGCAGAAACTTCAGATTGGATAAAAAAGCCACACCCAAATATATAACATCCACAAGAAAACCACTTTAAATATAAAGTAATAGGTAAAAAGCAAAAGCAGACATACCACTCAAGCGCTAGCCAGTAGACTGCTGAAGCAGCTGTGTAAATATAGTAGTCTCCCTTATAGTGGATGCCTAAAACTTTAAAGAGTGGCAGGTGCAGTGGCTCACACCTATAATCCCAGCATTTTGAGAGGCCACAGCAGGAGGATAGCTTGAGCCCAAGGAGTTCAAGACCAGCCTGGGGCAACATAGTGAGACCCTCTCTACAGAAAAAAAAAAAAAAAAATTAGCTGGGCACAGTGGCACACACCTATAGTCCTAGGTACTTGGGAGGCAGAGGTGCAGGATCACTTGAGCCCAGGAGGTTGAGGCTGCAGGGAACTGTGATTGTGCCACACTCCACTCCAGGGCTCAAGTGATCCTTCCACCTCAGCTTCCCAAATAGCTGGGACTATAGGTGCACACCACCATGCCCAGCTAATTTTTGTATTTTTTTGTAGAGACAGGGTTTCCCCATGTTTCCCAGGCTGGTCTGAAACTCCTGATCCCAAGAATGAGCCACCATATCCAGCCCATACACTCTTTTCAAGTGTGCATGGAATGTACATGATGAACGTTTCATGGCAGGAGGATCACTTGAGCCTTTAACATATTTTAATATTTAAATTACATAAATAGTATTGCTATGGAGAACTCATTCTGGGCCCATTTGTTTATACTTGAGCTAGTTCCCACATACTGTATTACTGTAAGTCAGTATCTGGTAATCCTGTCCACCCTCCTTCCCTTCTCTTCATGGACCTTTATTTGTCCATATTCACTTTTGAATGTTAAGTTTCCAAAATAGACAGCTGGTATTCTGACTAAGATTACTTTAAATTCAGGAAACCGAATGTCTCCCACTTTTAAGTCTTTATATCTTATATAAAAGCTTTATATTTGTTTCCATAGTAGTCATATATATATAGTCAATTCTTAGAAAATTGACAGTATGCTTTTGGGAATGTAACTTGTTTTTTAATATATTTTTAACTGGTTATTACTAATGTGGAAAAATAGTTCTAATTTTTTGATTCTGTTGGATTTTCTATGAAATTACTTCATGTGAAAATGACAGTTTTATTTCACCCCTACAATCAAAAAAATTTTCCTTCAGAACTTTAAAGACAATTTTCTATTTTCATCTAGCATCTGGAGTCATTAATGAGAATTTCAATGGCAGTTTCATTCTTACCCATTATAGGTCATAATTTGCTTTTGTTAGCTGTTTTCCCTTGAGAAGCTTTAACATCTTATGTTCTAGATATTCAGAAATTTCATAGGAATCTGTTTAAGTGTGGGCTGTTTATTTAATTCATAATGCTCAAAAGTTTGTGGGCCTTATCAAACTGTAGACTTCATGTCTTCATTTTAGCTGTGGAAATAGTCATGTATAATTTTTCTTTGTGTTCTGGGAGATTTATTTGACTCTATTTTCTAGTTCTTATACTAAAATTTTAATTCTAGTTATTTTATTTTAAATTTCTTTCGTACTTTCTTTTTTTTTTTTTTTTTTTTTTTTTTTGAGACAAGGTATTGCTGTCATCCAGGGTGGAGTGTGGTGGCACGATCTATCAAGGCTCACTACAGCCTCCACTGCCTGGCTCAAGCAGTCCTCCCACCTTATCCTCCAGAGTGGCTGGGACTAGAGGTGGACACCACCATACCTGGATCATTTTTAAATTTTCTGTAGAGACAGTATCTCATTATGTTGCCTAGGCTGGTTTTAATTCCTGGGCTTAAGAGATCCTCCTACCTCAGCCTCCCAAAGTGCTGGGGTTACAGGCCTGAGCCATCACACCAGGCCTTATTTTAAATTTCTAAAGGCACTTTTTTTTTTTGTTTCATGATTGTTTCTTTAGTACAACAAGCTGCTGTGGAAGTTATTTTCTGTTCTTTGAATTATTAATTTCTTCCAAGGTCAGCTATATTCTCCTTCTTGCTGATGGCTTTTCCTCATATGTTTAATGACTCAGAAATACTGGAAATGCTTTACCTCTAGATCTCTGTGTGGTTTGTTCCCTTCTCACTTCAATCAAGTCTCTAAGCAAACATCAGTTATTCCAGAAAGTACTTCTGACTCTCCTATCTGAAATAAACTCCTTTCTCCTAGAATTCTCTATCTCCTTACTTTAGTTCTATTTTTTTCCCCAAAGCACAGCATTAGTTAACATTTACACTTTTTCCCTCAATTAAATATAAACTCTATGAAGGTAGGAACTCTTTCTATCATGCTCACCATGATTATCTCCAATGCCTAGGCAGTGTGTGGCACACAGTAGGTACTTAATATTTCTTTACTAGAAGATAGGAGGAGGAGGGAAGGAAGAAAAGAAAGAAGGAAAGACAAATAAGTAAGCTATTCTAAATAGTTGTATATGCCTCTGCTATTGTACATGAGGGTCTGCTTCCTCAATAGGAGTCCTTCCTAAATGGAAAGACAATTAAATTTTGCATATGTCGGCTTTGCATATGTGAATGGGACTTGTCAACTTGGCAGGCTTAACCTAGTGGAATTCTGCATCTCTCAAGTCTCATTGATGTTAAGCAGATGCTAACTAACCTTATGCTCATCAATATGAAAGGACAGCATAAATGAGAGCATATTAAGAACTATAGCCATTTAAATGCAATGTGTATAATGCTTTTTATCAGGTAACTTCAAGTTTATTTGAGGGCCTGAAGGGAAGATAATGGTTCATTTTTTTTTGGTCATAGGTGAAGTATCATTTGGATTACAATGGCTGTTTAGTCCTTCCAAACTTCTCCCGAACAATTAACATTGGGCAATAAAATAATCTCTAGTGAAAACAAACGGGCCAGACGTGGTGGCTCATGCCTGTAATCCCAGCATCCCAACTTTGGGAGGCTGAGGTGGCCAGATCATTTGAGATCAGGAGTTCAAGACCAGCCTGGCCAACATGGTGAGACCTTGTCTCTACTAAAAATACAAAAATAAGCTAGACATTGTGGCAGGCACCTGTACTCTCAGCTACTTGGGGGGGCTGAGGCAGGAGAATTGCTTGAACCTGGGAGGCGAAGGCTACAGTGAGCCAAGATCACATCATTGCACTCCAGCGTGGGAAACAAACCAAGATTCATGTCAACACAAATAAACAAACGAAAAAAAAATACAAGATAATTATTTTGTAACTCAAAATAAGAACAATTTTGAATTCTGACTCAAAACCCAAAAAGTATAATGAAAAGGTTGATCAATCACATTAAAAAAAATCTTCTGCACAGAAAGAAAACAATTAAAGAGAAAAGACTGTGAAAAAAAAGTCATAAAAAACAAAAGGCAAATTTCCTTAATATGTATGTATATATCAGAAAAAAATGTAATAAAATACAATTTTCCTAATATAGATAAAGAGCTCCTACAAATCAATATGAAAAAGGCAACAAATCCTCAACAGAAAAACGAGCAAACGGTATAATCAGTTTACATTATACAAATGAAAGAAAATATAATGGCTCTTGAAGAAAGAAAGAAATATATAATGGCTCTTAAACATATGCAAAGAATGGTCAATCTAACTCATATTAAAATAAATGTAAATTGAAACTAGATGGCCAGGCACGATGGCTCACACCTGTAATCCCAGCACTTTGGGAGGCCAAGGCGGGCGGATCATGAGGTCAGGAGATTGAGACCATCCTGGCTAACACAGTGAAACCCCATCTCTACCAAAAAAAAAAAAAATACAAAAAATTAGCCAGGCATGGTGGCAGGTGCCTGTAGTCCCAGCTATTCAAGAGGCTAAGGCAGGAGAATGGCGTGAACTAGGGAGGCAAAGCTTGCAGTGAGCCGAGATCGCACCACTGTACTCCAGCCTGGGCGACAGAGCAAGAGTCCGTCTCAAAAAAAAAAAAAAATTGAAACTAGACTATAACACCATTTTCTACCTATTGTATTGGCAAAACCCAAAATTTTAATAATTTACTGTGTTATAAAGATGTTGGCAAACAGGCAGTCTCATGCATTCTGGTGGGAATGTAATTTGGTTCAATTCTATTGATGGCAATTTGGCAAAAAAAAATTAAAATTTATAAATGTAAATACTCTTTGTCCCAGCAATTCAGCTTCTGGGATTCTAAGAGACATACTCACAAACATGTAGACTGAACTTCCTCAACATGATAAAGGGCATGAAAAACTCACAGTTTATATCATACTCAGTGAGGAAGACTAAAAGCTCTCCCTCTAAGATCTGGTACTGATACTCAACATTGCACTAGAAGTTCTAGCCAAAGCAATTAGGCAAGAAAAAGAAATAAAAAGAAAGGGAAGAAGGAAGGGTAGGAAAGGGGAAGAGGAGGGGAAAGGGAAAGAAAGGGAAGGGGGAAAAGAACGGAAGGGGGAAAGGAAGGGAAATGGGAAAGGGAAAGACAAAAAGGAGAAAGACAAAGAAGAAAGAAAGAAAATACTCCCTATTTGTAGATGACATGTTCCTAGATATAGAAAACCCCGAAGAACAAACAAGGTTACTACAGTTATTAAATGAATTCAGAAAAATTGCTGAGTACAAAATCAGTACATAAAAATCAGCTGTGTTTCTTTTCTGTGTATCAGTAATATGGTTTGGCTGTGTCTCCACTCAAATCTCATCTTGAATTGTAGTTCCCATAATCCCCACATGTCATGGGAGGGACCCAGTGGGAGGTTATTGAATCATAGGGGTGTTTACCCCCATGCTGCTGTTCTTGTGATAGGGAGTTCTCATGAGATGGTTTTATAAGGAGCTTTTTCCCCTTTGCTCGGTACTTCTTCCTGCCACCATGTGAAGAAGTACATGTTTGCTTCCCCTTCTTCCATGAATGTAAGTTTCCTGAAGCCTCCCCATCCATGCTGAACTGTGAGTCAAACCTCTTTCCTTTTTAAAAAACCCAGTCTTGGATATGTCCTTACAGCAGGGTGAGAACGGACTAACACAGTAAATTGGTACTGCAAAGAGTGAGGTGCTGCTATCAGGATACTGGAAAATGTGGAAGCGACTTTGGAACTGGGTAACAGAACAGACTGGAACAGTTTAGAGGGCCCAGAAGAGAACAGAAAAATGTGGATAAGTTTGGAACTTATTTGGAACTTCCTAGAGGCTTGGAGGCTCACAAGTGGGAAAGTCTGGAACTTCCCAGAGAATTGCTGAATGGCTTTCATGAAAATGCTGATAGAGATATGGACAGTGAAGTCCAGGCTGAGGTGATCTCAGATGGAGATGAGGAACTTGTTGGGAACTGGAATAAAGGTGATTCTTGCCCTGTGTTAGAAAAGAGATTGGCAGCATTTTACCCCTGCCCTAGAGATCTGTGGAACTTTGAACTTGAGAAAGATGATTTCGAGTATCTGGTGGAAAAAATTTCTAAGTGGCAAAGCATTCAAGAGGAAATGGAGCATAAACGTTTGGAAAATTTGCAGCCTGACAATGCAGTAGAAAAGAACAACCCATTTACCAGAAAGAAATTAAAGCCTGCTGCTGAAATTTGCATAAGTAACAAGCAACAGAAAGTTAATCACCAAGACAATCGGGAAAATGTTTCCACGGCATGTCAGCAACATTTACGGCGGCCCCTCCCATCACAGGCCTGGAGACTAGGAGGAAAAATGGTTTTGTGGGCTGGGCCCAGGGTCCCCCTGCTCAGTGCAGCCTTGGGACATGGTGCCTGCATCCCAGCTGCTTCAGTTCCAGCCATGGCTAAAAGGAGCCAAGGTGCAGCTCAGGCCATTACTTCAGAAGGTGCAAGCCCCAAGCCTTGGCAGCTTACATGTGGTGGTGAACCTGTGCAGAAGTCAAGAACTGAGGTTTGGGAACCTTCACCTAGCCATTGCACACAGCCTCTCTTAGCTAATTTCTGTTCCTCCATTCTCCACCCACTGCAAATGGTACTGTCCAAGGAACCAAATTAATCTTTCAAAAGTAATACTTTTATCATTTCACTCCTCCACACCAAAACCATCACTGATTCCCTGATGTTGTGCCAATCATTAAATCATTATCATCATCAACATCATTCACATTTGATGAGGATTTATATGCCAGGCACTGAGTAAATAATTTTTTTTTTTTTTTTTTTTTTTTCTTTGAGACAGTCTTGCTGTGTCACCCAGGCTGGAGTGCACTGGTGCAATCTCAGTTCACTGCAGTCTCTGCATCCCTGGTTCAAGCAATTCTTGTGTCTCAGCCTCCTAAGTAGCTGGGATTACAGGCACGCGCCACCATGTCCAGCTAATTTTTATATTTTTAGTAGAGACAGAGTTTCACCATGTTGGCCAGGCTGGTCTCGAACTCCTAACCTCAAGTGATCTGCCTGCCTCAGCCTCCCAAAGCTTGGATTACAGGCATGAGCCATCATGCCAGGCCTGAGCTAAGTATCTTTCAAATGTATTTTCTTATTTAATATAAACACACCTCTAGAAGTAGCCTTTTTTTTCGTTTCTTCATTGCTGATTCAGCGAGTTGTCCTTGTGTCCCAAAGCAGAGGCCAAGGCAAAGATTGTTTAATATTAAGGTCACAAATTTCTTCCATCCCTGTGTGTATGCCCTTATTTCTCCATCCCTTTGAATCTAGGCTGACCAAGTCACTTGCTTTGTCCTACAGAATGCAGTGAAAATTATGTTGTTTAAGATCTGTTGGGCTGGGTGTGGTATTTCACACCTGTAATCCCAGTATTCTGTGAGGCCAAGGTGGCCAGATCACTTGAGGCCAGGAATTCAAGACCAGCCTGGCCAACATGGTGAAATCACATCTCTACTAAAAATACAAAAATTAGCTGGGGATGGTGGCACCCGCCTGCAATCCCAGCTACTCGAGAGGCTGAGGCATGAGAATCACTTGAACCCTGGAGGCAGAGGTTGCAGTGAGCCGAGATCGCTGACACTGCACTCCAGCCTCGGAGAGAAAGTGAGAGTCTTTCTCAAAAAAACAAACAAAAGGGCTGGGCGCTATGGCTCACGCCTGTAATCCCAGCACTTTGGGAGGCCGAGACAGGCGGATCACGAGGTCAGGAGATCGAGACCATCCCGGCTAACGCAGTGAATCCCTGTCTCTACTAAAAATACAAAAAAATTAGCCAGACGTGGTGGCAGGCACCTGTAGTCCCAGCTACTCGGGAGGCTGAGGCAGGAGAATGGCATGAACCCAGGAGGTGGAGCTTGCAGTGAGCTGAGACCACGCCACTGCACTCCAGCCTAGGTGACAGAGCAAGACTCTGTCTCAAAAAAAAAAAAAAAAAAGATCTGGAGCCTAGGCTTCAAGAGGCATGTAACTTCCTCCTTGTCATATTGGAGCACTGTCCTGAGGTACCATGGAAGGAAGCCATTCTAGCTAATGCAGCATGAGAGGCCACAACGAGAACTGAGTTGCCCCAACCAACAGCCAGCACCACCTGCCAGAAAAGCAAGTGAGTCCCACTTCCTCCAGCACAGCTGGCCCTCCAGCTGAATGTAGCCATATGAAGGTAGCCCTATTTTTATGGATGAGGAAAACAAAGTAGTAAGTAATTTGCACAGTACTGCACACTATTAAAAAGTAGAACAAGGACTACAATCCAGTGTGTCTTCTAGAACTTATGTATGAAACCACCAAAATGTGCTGCTTCCCTACAAAAAATAACTTTTAGACTCTTTTTAATTTGGTACCTTTCAAATTTATCTACAATTATATAATGCATATTTTCTCACAGAAATATGTTATACATGCTATAAATTTGTATCTCCAAGTCAACCCATAGAAGTCCCTGGAGTACAGAATTGTTACAGCAAGGTAAGGAAATCCTCAACTAAGATAATTCCCATTTTCTAAAGCAGATGCTGCAGTAGGTGTGGCACCAAAGAAAGAGTTGCCTTCCCAGCAGCATAAAAATACTACTTAAGTAACTTTTTTTTTTTTGGGGGGGGGGGGATAGCTAGAGTGCAATGGCATGATCTCGGCTGATTGCAACCTCCACTTCCTGGGTTCAAGCGATTCTCCTGCCTCAGCCTCCCGAATAGCTGGGATTAGAGGCGCGTGTCACCATGCGTGGCTAATTTTTTGTATTTTTAGTAGAAACAGGGTTTCACCAAGTTAGCCAGGTTGGTCTCGAATTCCTGACCTCAGGTGATCCACCCACCTCAGCCTCCCAAAATGCTAGGATTACAGGCGTGAGCTATCATGCCCAGCTTCCAGTAAGAATTTAAATTTCTATGAGATGATATCTTATTTTTCTTTAAAATCTTCTATTATTTGTTCAAAAAAGTGGCCTGCATTCACATAAAGTTTACAAACCTAATCATTCACATCTTAAAAAGGAAATGAAACTTTCAAATGAAATTATTATATATACCTTAATTCATACCACTGGATTATCTTATTAAACCACTCAGCATTATGATTTGAGAATCTATGAAATAACAATGATGATACAGACTACAAACACTACTTCTGCAAATCTGCCATAGGAGACAGATAAAAGATCACAGATGAACAAATTAAAATAGGAATAGTTCTGCCTTATTTCATAAAGGTTATAATATTCATTAATTTTACTTCAATTTATACATGTTAGGTCACTACAGCTGTTTTCATAAATATGAAATGGCTTGTGAATTACATGCTAAAATTCATAAAAAATGAAAAGATTATCCTGCTCAAAATAGTTTCCCACCCAACATTCCATAATCTAATAATGTGACCATTTTGAATTGAATTTACTATTTCTGCAAGACCAGCGTCTCGATATGCAAATAGCATTCTTCAGAGTAACAGTATCATTGGTAAACAGCTTACCAGAGATTAGCGGGTCAACTAGTGACAAAACAGTCCAGTTATATTTGTACAGAAATAAGAGGAAAAGAAAAGAGTTGGGTAATCTGAAGAATACCATGAGCAAACAGGAAGCATACATAACATCACTAGATACCAGAGGGGTGGGAACCCCATGAGGGGGATAATAAAAGATAAGTGAGTGAGTGTCCTGCAAATAAAGTTTCATTTATTTAAAACTTCCTTCCAGGTCATGTTTCTGATATTTACATCACATCAATTTATTTATTATTGCTCAAGGGCTGCAAGTATTAATAGAGAAGAAGTAATCGCCACTGCTACTCCCCACCCCCAGTATGGAGGAAGGTGATTGGGAGCATGACCAAATAAAACTCTGAGCTTTTCCCTACTTTCAACCAACTATCTCTACTTTTATTAATTTCATATAAAATAACCTCTGATCGAAGTGACTGAATACACTTCTTGACCTATCCTTGCTCAAACATTCAGGTTTATTAACTAAAATCTTATAATACAGTAAGTAGACTGCCCTAACTCAAAATATAATTATTGTAACTGTTAGCTTCCTATATAAACAATTTGTATGTCCAATCACCTACAACCTGCTTCTATAGAAACTGTATTAGGAATTCTAACTTTGGATGCCAGAGGCCTGTGTTCACTTTTCCCAGTGGGAAAGAGAACTTCCTTTGCCAGGAGTTAATCAGGGTGCCTTCTGTTATCTACGGCTGAGACATCAACAGTATAGGGCCTAAGGTTGCATGGTAACTGGGTATAAATACTATCAAGAAGGAGCTGAAGAAGCATATTATGATCAGATAAACATTTTTAAATTATTAATTGCAAGTGAAATTTTAAAGAATGCTATTAGCCACATTTATATTTTAAGAATTATATTAGAGTATTATTCTGAAGAACATGTTCACATCTAGCTATGCCTACCAGTGTATTTTCTGTATCTAAAGATACATCTATATTTTAGGTAGATAAAGCAACATTATCAAACACAAAAAAAGCATAGATTCTCCAAGCATAAACTAAAGTGTACCAGTAATGAATAAACTGGCTTAGACACCAAAGATGTGATTCTCTTAGAATAAGAGAGCCAAACATTCTTTAACAGCCTTAGAAACTATGTGACATTTTAACAATTGATTATATGGGCTAGTCATAGAAAGAAACAGTCTGAAAAACTCATAAAAGATTCAAATCAGATGTAGAAATCAAGCTTATGAAACAAGTAGTGTTAAGATTCGGCATTAACACTTAAGAGAAAACTACCACATTTGTATGCATATTCATTTAAATAGCGCTAAATATGTGTATCTTCTCATTCCACTTTATACTTCAGTTTCTCTAAGTAAAATGGGGTATGAATATCAAATTAAAAATATATTTAAAGCATTTAGAAGTTGATATGGTTTAGTTGTGTCCCCACCCAAATCTCATCTTGAATTCCCATGTGTTGTGGGAGGGACTGGGGAGAGGTAATCGAATCATGTGGGTGGGTCTTTCCTGTGCTGTTTTTGTGATAGTGAATAAGTCTCATGAGATCTGATGGTTTTAAAAAGAGAAGATACCCTGTACAAGCTGTCTTCTCTTGTCTGCCACCATGTGAGATACGCCTTTCACCTTGGGCCATGATTGAGAGGCATCACCAGCCACGTGGAACCGTAACTCTATTAAGTCTCTTTTCCTCCCAGTCTCGGGTATGTTTTTATCAGCAGCATGAAAATGGACTAATACAGTAAATTGGCACCAACAGAGTGGAGTGCTGCTGAGAAGATACCCAAAAATGTGGAAGCAACTTTGGAACTGGGAGACTGGAACAGCTTGGAAGGCTCAGAAAACAGAAAAATGTGGGGAAGTTTGGAACTCCCTAGAGATTTGTTGAATGACTTTGACCAAAGTACTAATAATGATATGGACAATGAAATCCAGGCTTAGGTAGTCTCAGATGGAGATAAGGAACTTGTTGGGAACTGGAGCAAAGGTGACTCATTATGTTTTAGTAAAGAGACTGGTGGCATTTTGTCCCTGCCCTAGAGATCTGTAGAACTTTGAACTTGAGAGAGATGATTTAGGGTATCTGGCGGAAGAAATTTCTAAGCAGCAAAGCATTCAAGAGGTGACTTGGGTGCTGTTAAAGGCATTCAGTTTTAAAAGGGAAACAGCAAAAAAGTTTGGAAACTTTGCAGCCTGACAATACAATAGAAAAATCCTGTTTTCTGAGGAGAAATTCAAGCTGGCTGCAGAAAGATGAATAAGTAATGAGGGGCCAAATGTTAATTCCCAAGACAATGGGGAAGATGTTTCCACTGCATGTCAGAGGTCTTCATAGCAGCCCCTCCCATCACAGGCTAGGAAGAAAAAGTGATTTTATGGGCTGGGCCCACGGTTGCTGTGCTGTGTGCAGCCTAGGAACTTGGTGCCCTGTGTCCCAGCTGCCAGCCATAGCTGAAAGGGGTCAATGTAGAGCTCAGGCTGTGGCTTCAGAGGGTGCAAGCCCAAACCTTGGCAGTTTCCACGTGGTGTTGAGCCTGCAAGTGCACAGAAGTAAAGAGGTTTGGGACCTCTGTCTAGATTTCAGAAGATGTATGGAAACACCTAGATATCCAGGCAGAAATTTGCTGCAGTAGTGGGGTGCTCATGGAGAACCTCTGCTAGGGGAGTGCAGAAGGGAAATGTGGGGTCAGAGCCCCCATAAACAGCCCCTACTGGGGCACCATCTAGTGGAGCTGTGAGAAGATGGCCACTCTCATTCAAACTCCAGAATGGTAATCTACAGACAGCTTGTACTGTGTACCTGGAAAAGCCACAGACACTCAATGCCAGACTGTGAAAGCAGCCAGGAGGGGGCTATACTCTGCAAAGCCACAGGAGTCCATGGCCACGGGAGCCCACCTCTTGCATCAGTGTGACCTAGGTGTGAGACATGGAGTCATAGAGATCATTTTGGAGCTTTGACTGCCCTGCTGGAATTTGGACTTGTATGGGGCCTGTAGCCCCCTTGTTTTGGGCCAATTTCTCCCATTTGGAATGGCCATATTTACCCAATTACTGTACCCTCATTGTATCTAGGAAGTAACCAACCTGCTTTTGATTTTACAGGCTCACAGGCGAAAGGGACTTGCCTTATTTCGAATGAGACTTTGGACTGTGGACTTCTGAGTTAATGCTGAAATGAGTTAAGACTCTGGGAGTGTTGGGAAGGCATGATTGATTTTGAAATGTGAGGACATGAGATTTGGGAGGGATCGGGGTGGAATGATATGGTTTGGCTGTGTCCTCACTCAAATCTCATCTTGAATTCCCACATGTTGTGGGAGGGATCAGTGGGAGGTAATTGAATCATGCGGGCAAGGCTTTCCCTTGCTGTTCTTGTGATAGTGAGTAAGTCTCACGAGATCTGGTAGTTTTAAAAAGAGGAGTTCCCCTGCACAAGTTCTCTCTCTCTTTGCCTACTGCCATCTATGTAAGACATGACTTGCTCCTCCTTGCCTTCCACCATGATTGCAAAGTGTCCCCAGCCATGTAGAATTGTAAGTCCATTAAATCCTTTTTCCTGTATAAATTACTGAGTTTCAGGGATGTCTTTATCAGTGGCATGAATATGGACTAATACAGAAATTAAAATGATGCCTGACACATACTTGCTTAATGAATATTAGCTATTATTATTTGACATTATCATTAGTGTTGTAAAATGAGCAAAGTCAAGTAAAAAAATGCATAACAATTTATGCTTTTTATTAATCCTGTCTAGCAAAGGGATAATAACCTCTGCAAATAATTATTCTAAATAATTATGCCTATCAGTATACCTCTATCCCTTCCATCTTATTGCTCTAGTAGAAAAATTAGGCTGGGGCAGTGGCTCATGCCTGTAATCCTAGCACTTTGGGAGGCTAATGCAGGAGGATCATTTTTTGAGCCCAGGAGTTCCAGAGAAGCCTGGGCAACATAGAAATACCTTGTCTCTACAAAAAAATTAAAAATTAGCTGGGTGTGGTAATACATGCTTGTACCAGCTACTTGGGAGGCTGAGGTGGGAGGACTGCTTAAGCCTGGGAGGTCAAGGCTGCAGTGAGCTATGATCGTACCACTATACTCCAGGCTATGTGACAGAGTGAGACCTCATCCCTCCCCCACCAAAAATAATAATAATAAAAAAAATTAGTGTAACACTTCCTTACAAAAATGTGGAGTATAGAAGGAGTACATTATGAACTCATAGAGTTAGCTAAGGTTTCTAGGCAGAATGTGCAAAGGGCCAGATGGTTTCGTTTACTTGCCTATGATAAAGTATGGATGGTGCAAAATGATCTTAAAAAGAAGCTGTTAGGCCAAGCATGGTGGCTTATGCCTATAATCCCAGCACTTCGGGTAGGTGGATCACTTGACGTTAGGAGTTCAAGACCAGCCTGGCCAACATGGTGAAACCCCGTCTCTACTAAAAATACAAAAATTAGCCCGGCATGGTGGTGGTGCCTGTAATCCTAGCTACTGGGGAGGCTGAGGCAGGAAAAACACTTGACCTGGAAGGTGGAGGTTGCAGTGAGCCAAGATCGCACACCACTGTACGCCAGCCTGGATGACAGAGCATGATTCTGTCCCCCCAAAAAAAAAGAAAAGAAAAAAGCATCTGTTACATTTTCAAGCAGAAGTTAGAGAAAATAGAGCCAGTACTTTCCAGTTAAAAAATATTATTTCTCATTTCCAGCTACTCCACACACTAAAAGGTTCTCACAGTTAGATACGGTAACAGTAGAAGACCAAATCCAGGGAACTGCCAGTAAAACTGTGGCCTCAGTGTCAAGATGTAAGGATGAGACTGTAAGACCCTTTATTAACACCTCAGAAAGGTTTGCCTGCCTCTCAATTGAGGTGCCTGGACATGATTCTTTTTTTTTTTTTTTTGATACAGAGTTTTGCTCTGTCATCCAGGCTAGAGTGCAGTGGCACGATCTCGGCTCACAGCTGTTGCAGGAAGTCAGGGACCCTGAATAGAGGGACTGGCTGAAGCCAAGGCAAAATAACATAAATTGTAAAGATTTCATGGACATTTATTAGTTCCCCAAATTAATACTTTTAAAATTTCTTATACCTGTCTTTACTGCAATCTCTGAACATAAATTGTGAAGATTTCATGGACACTTATCACTTCCCCAATCAATACCCTTGTGATTTCCTATGCCTCTCTTTACTTTAATCTGAATCCCGTCATCTTCGTAAGCTGAGGAGGATGTATGTCACCTCAGGACCCTGTGATGATTGTGTTAACTGCATAAATTGTTTGTAGAGCAGGTGTGCTTGAACAATATGAAATCTGGGCACCTTGAAAAAAGAACAGGATAACAGCAATGTTCAGGGAACAAGGGAGATGACCTTCAACTCTGACTGCCACTGAGCCGGGTGGAACAGAGCCATATTTCTCTTCTTTCGAAAGCAAATAGGAGAAATATCACTGAATTCTTTTTCTCAGCAAGGAACATCCCTAAGAAAGAATGCATCCCTGAGGGTAGGCATCTAAAATGGCTTCTTTGGGGGCAGCTGTCTTTTATGGTCGAAGACAAAGGGATGAAATAAGCCCCGGTCTCCTGTAGCGTTCCCAGGCTTATTAGGATGAGGACCTAATAAATTTTGGTCAGACCAGTTGTCTGCTCTCAAACCCTGTCCCCTGATGTTATCAATGACAATGTGTGCCTGAAACTTCATTAGCAATTTTAATTTCACCCCGTCCTGTGATCTCGCCCTGCCTCCATTTGCTTTGTGATATTTTATTACCTCGTGAAGTATGTGATCTCTGTGACCCACACCCTATTCATACGCTCCCTCCCCTTTTGAAAATCGCTAATAAAAACTTGCTGGTTTTACGGCTCAGGGAGATCATGGAACCTGCTGACATGTGTTGTCTCCCCCAGACACCCATCTTTAAAATTGCTCTCTTTTGCACTCTTTCCCTTTATTTCTCAGACCAGCTGACACTTAGGGAAAGAGAAAAGAATATTGAATAAAGAATATTGAATAAATATTGAATAAAGAAAAGAGAATTGAATATTGGGGATGGGGTTCTCCCGATAACTGCAACCTCTGCCTCCCAGGCTCAAGGGATTCTCCCGCCTCAGTCTCCCAAGTAGCTGGGATTACAGGCATGCACCCACCACACCTGGCTAATTTTTGTATTTTTAGAAGAGTCGGGGTTTCACCATGTTGGCCAGGCTGGTCTCAAACTCCTGACCTTAGGTGATCCACCCGCCTCAGCCTCCCAAAGTGCTGGGATAACAGGCATTTGAGCCACTCCACCCAGCCATGGACATGATTCTTGATGATGAGGTCCAAGACTTCAAGCCTGAGTCTAATGCCATAATGGGTTGAGATATCAGCGGTCTTGGAAGAAGGGGTTAAATGGTTTTTACATATGAAAGAGGGAACCAGAGGATGGACTGTAGTAGTTTTCAATTATAGCCCCAATGAACCATGACTCCCAGTATTCTTGCCCTTGTATAGTCCCTCCTATATTAAATCCTACACTGAGTCACTTTAACTAATAAATTAAACAGAAAAACACTGTGCTAGTTCTAGGATTCAGTCTTAAGAAGAACTGTTAGCTTCTATATTTGCATTTCTGGGAGCCACAGAGAGTGAAAGAATCCCAGCTATTCCAGCCCATCCAAGCATCCAGATGGCTAACCCCAGTCACAATCTTACTACAACTGTATGAGAGACCTTAGGCAAGGCTGAAGAATAACTACTTAGGTGATCCACAGAATCATGAAAGATAATATAAAATGATTTTAAATCACTACATTTGGGGATAGTTTGTTATGCAACAATAGATGGCCAAAACAACAGGGATAGGCTACTCTGAATGTGCAGCATGGGGCACATGCCCACTTCTATGGCAAAGATATACAGCATAATGAATTTTTACATAGGTATATGCCCTGGTAACCACCAGCAAGCGTATGACACATTTTCAATTCAAAAACCTAGATTGTGCCCTTTCCTGGTCAACTTCTACACTCTTCCCCCATGCTCCACTGAAGTAACTACAGTTCTCATTTCTATCATCACCGTAAGTTTTATTTGTATTTATCATAGAGTATGTTTTTGTTTTTGTTTTTGTTTGAGACAGGGTCTGACTCTGTCACCCAGACTGGAGTGCAGTGGCACAGATATGATTCACTGCAGCCTCAGCTTCCTTCAAGCAAGCTCCTGCCTCAGCCTCCTGTGTGGCTGGGACCACAGGCCCTAACCACCAAACCTGGCTAATTTTTTTTTTTTTTTTTTTTGGTAGAGACAGGGTGTCACTTTGTTGCCTAGGGTGGTCTTGAACTCCTGGGCTCAAGTGATCCTCCCCCATCAGCCTTCCCAAAGTGTTGGGATTATAGGCATTGGCCACCACACCAGGCCTGTTCTCTCTTCTTTCACTCAACATATTGTCTGGGAGATACATCTTTATTGTTTTAACAGTAGTCCATCCTTTATATTGCTGTATAAATATACCACAATTCTGCTGGTGGGCATTTAGATTGCTTTGTGTTTGGGGCTTTAATGAGTAAAGCCGTTATGAGCCCTGTGATGGTTAATTTTATGTGTCAGGTTGACTAAGTGAATGGATGCCCAGAAAGCTGGTAAAACATTATTTCTAGGTGTATCTGTGAGGGTGTTTTCAAAACAGATTAACATTTGAATCAGTAGACTGAGTAAAGATCACCCTCACCTAATCTGATGACAGCACGAATAAAACAAAAAGGCAGAGGAAGGGCAAATTCCCTTTCTTCTTAAGCTGGGACATTCATCTTCTCCTGCCCTCAGTCAGACATCAGTGTTCCTGGATCTCTGGCCTTTAGACTCCAGTACTTAATATGAGGCATCCTCCTCCTCCTGGTCCTAGGGCTCTGGCCTTGGACTGAATTACACCACTGGAATTTTTCCTAGTTCTCAAGCTGGCAGACAGCATATTATGAAACTTCTTGGTCTCCATAATCATGTGAGCCAATTCCCATAATAAATCTTCTCTTATATATCTATATATATTCTATTGCTCTCTTTCTCCGGAGGGCCTTTGTGTGTATATGTATTCATTATTCCTGAGTGAGTTCCTAAGAGTGGAATTGCTGGGTTATAAGAATAAGATGTATGTTAGTCTGGGTGCAGCAGTACACGCCTGTAATCCCAGCACTTTGAGAGGCCAAGGTGGGCACATACTTGAGCTCAGAAGTTCGACACCAGCCTGGGTAATATGACGAAACCTCATCTCTGCAAAAAATACAAAGGAAAAATTGGCCGGGCATGGTGGCATGTGCCAGTCGTCTCAGCTACTCCAGAGACTGAGGTGGGAGGAATGTTTCAGAGTTTGAGCCCTGGAGGTTGAGGCTGCAGTGAGCTGAGATCACTTCACTGCACTCTAGCCTAGGTGAAAGAATGAGACCCTGTCTCCAAAAAAAACAACAACAAAAAAGGATAGATGTAGTATTAATTGCATTTCCTTGATAAGCAATGATTTTAAACATATTTTCATATGTTTATTGGCCATTTGGATATCCTCTTTTACAAAAGATCTGTTCAAGTCTTATGCATATTTTAATTTTAATTTTATTTATTTATTTTGAGATGGAGTCTTGCTCTGTTGCCCAGGCTGGTGTGCAGTGGTGCAATCTCAGCTCACTGCAACCTCCGCCTCTCGGGTTCAAGCAATTTTCCTGCCTCAGCCTCCCAAGTAGTTGAGATTACAGGCACCTGCCACCACACCCGGCTAATTTTTGCATTTTTAGTAAAGATGGGGTTTCACCATGTTGGCCAGGCTGGTCTCAAACTCCTGACCTCATGATCCACCTGCCTCGGTCTCCCAAAGGCTGGGATTACAGGCGTGAGCCACTGCGCCTGGCCGCATATTTTTTATTTAAAAAAATTTTTATTGTGGTAAAATACATATAACAAAAGTTATCACTTTACTATTTTAAAGTATGTAACTGTGTTTATGCCTATTTTTAATTAGGTTGTTTATCTCTTTTTTTCTTTTTTTAGCGATTTTAAAATATACACATATATTCAGGATATAAAATCTATGTTGAACATATACACACACACACACAGACAATGCAGATGTCTTTGCTCAGTGTATACTGTATTGTCTTAATGCTGTCTTTGATGAAAATTAATTCATAATTAACAAAGTCCAAATTAGCAATCTTTTCTGATTAGTGATATTTGTATTCTGTTTAAGAAGTCAACCACCCCGAGGACATGAAGACATTCTCCTGTGTTTTCTTCTAGAAGCTTTATTGTTTTCCTTTCACATTTAGGTCTGATTTACCTTCCTTTTTATTGACGGGTAATAAGTGTTTGCAACTGAGTTGTTCTATCAGTGCATTTCCTGCCTGTAAAATTTTGGGGGTCTGACAACCTTTTTCATTTTGTCTCGTCTTTGCCCCTTTTGGTTTAAGCTGGTAGTGTTGCTTCTGGCATAAAATTCTCAAAATCCTTGTGGGATTCTCACATATGTCAAGGGAATCCATGGCATTAACACAGGAGTGTTCTCTCAAAATTCTTTCTGGATAACCCTATCTCTGTTCCTGGCTTCTGCTTAGATGACTGATTGGATCCATGAGTTATATACCTAACCTTCCCAGGAAAAGTTTGTCTCTGCTCTGGGTAATCCCCAGAGCAAGCTATATCACTTTTTGTAATAGCCTGAGAATTTTCCAAATCATCAAGTTCTGGTTGCTTTTAACCTAACAGCTCCTTACTCACTTTATCTCTTTCCTCTCATATTCTACTATAAGAAGCAAGGAGAAACCAGATAACAAATCCCACACTGTACTTGAAAATTTCCTCAGCTAAATATCCAAGTAAATGGTTTACAAGTTCTGTTTTCCACCTCACAGTAGAATATAATTCAGCCAAGTTTTCTGCCACTTTATAACAAGGATAGCCTTCCCTCCAGTTTCTAATAACGTGTCCCTCATTTCCTTCTGAAACTTCACCAAACGCACCTTTAACATTCATTCTGTTATTCACTCAGAATTCTAGCAAATTCTGTTCATGATGACATATGTATTCTCTAAGATAAGAGCAGATTTGTCTTTTATTTTCCTCATTTCCTTCTGAGCTCTCACAAAACCTAGGCTTTTCCCTATCATGCACCTTAAAATTCTTCCAGCCTTTGCTCATTACCCGGTTTCAAAGCCACTTCCACCATTAAGTATTTGTTACATCAGCACCTTACTTCCTGGCACCAAACTCTGTATAAGTTTCCTAGGGCTGCCATAATAAATTACCATAAGACGGGTGATTTAAACCAACAGAAATTAATTCTCTCATAGTTGTGAAGGACAAAAGTCTGAAATTGATGTGTTGGCGGGGCTACACTCCCTCTGATGGCTCTAGGGGAGAATCCTTTCTTGACTCATTCAGCTTCTGTGGCTCCTGGCATTCTTCTTTTAAAATTAAATTTAAATTTTACTTTTTCTGCCAACACCTTGATTTTAATTTAAATTATTAATTAATTAATTAATTTTTTGCCCCTGACATTCCTTTTTTTTTTTTTGAGACGAGTCTCACTCTGTCACCCAGGCTGGAGTGCAGTGGTAGGATCCCTGTTCACTGTAACCTCTGCTTTCCAGGTTCAAGCAATTCTCCTGTCTCAGCCTCCCGAGTAGCTGGGATTACAGGCGCCTGCCACCACACCTGGCTAATTTTTTTTACTTTTAGTAGAGACAGGGTTTCACCATGTTGGTCAGGCTGGTTTGGAACTCCTGACCTCAAATGATCTGCCCGCCTCAGCCTCCCAAAGTGCTGAGATTACAGGCATGAGCCACTGTGCCTGGCCTGGCCCCGACATTCTTTAACTTGTGGAAGCATAACTCAAATCTCCGCCTTCACCTTCATATAGCCTTCTCTGTGTCTCAAATCTCTCTCTCTCTCTTTTTTTTTTTTTTTGAGACAGAGTCTCGATCTGTTGTCCAGGCTGGAGTGCAGTGGCGCGATCTCAGCTCACTGCAAGCTCTGCCTCCTGGGTTCATGTCATTCTCCTGCCTTAGCCTCCCGAGTAGCTGGGACTACAGGCGCCAGCCACAACGCCCAGCTAATTTTTTGTATTTTTAGTAGAGATGGGGTTTCACTGTGTTAGTCAGGATGGTCTCGGTCTCCTGACCTTGTGATCCACCCGCCTTGGCCTCCTGAAGTGCTGGGATTACAGGCAGAGCCACCGTGCCTGGCCCTCTCCTTTCTCTTATAAGGACAACAATCACTGGACTTAGGACCCATTCTAAACTCAAAATGATCTCATCTCAAGATCCTTAATTGCAACGACAAAGACCTTACTAACAAAAACATCCACTGTATTAGTTTGCTAGGTGTATTTTAACAAAATACCACAACAAGTCAAATCAAGATGTCAGCAGGATTGGTTTCCTTTGAGCACTAAGCGGAAGACTCTGTTAGGCATATCCTCTATCTTCTGGTGTTTGCTGCCAATCTTTGGTGTTTCTTGGCTTGTAGAAGTGTCATTCTGACCTCAACTTTCATGTTTATGTGGCATTCACCCTGTATGCATGCATCTGTGTCTAAATTCCTCCTTTTTATTTTTATTTTTTAAATTATTTAGAGACAGAGTCTCACTCTGTTATCCAGGCTGGAGTGCAATGGCATGATCTCAGCTAGCTGCAACCTCCACCTCTCAGGTTCAAGCGATTCTCATGCTTCAGCCTCCCAAGTAGCTGGGACTACGGGCACAAACCACGATGCCTGGCTAATTTTTGTATTTTTTAGTAGAGACGGGATTTCACCATGTTGGCCAAGCTGGTTGCAAACTCCTGACCTCAGGTGACCTTGGCCTCCCAAAGTGTTGGGATTATAGGCATGAGCTGCCATGCCCGACCAAAATTACCCCTTTTTATAAGGACATCAGTCATATTGGATTAGGGCCCACCCTGATTACCTTAACTAATTACATCTTTAACGACCCAATTTCCAAATTAGGTCATATTCTGAGGTGCTAGCTGTTAGAACTTCAATATAACAGTTCTTAGGGACACAGTTCAACCCATAACAGTTATATTCCTAGGAACCAGGAGTTAGGACATAGACATATCTTTCAGGGTGTGTGTGTGGGGCGGGCCGGGGGGAGACACAGTTCTGCCCACTACAGCATTAGCTTTTGTTTTTAAATATTTTAAATATTTCACTCCCCTCTCTTTTTGGTTGTACATGGCTGGTACCATTCCAGAAGGAAAGTTTATTTATTATATACAATGGATGCCTTAGCCACTTTACCCTTAATATTTCAATGTGTATTTCATAGAATAAGGATATTTTCTTACATAACTGCAAAAACAATAATATTCAGGGAATTCAACGTTAATAAAATATTTTGTCTAATCTACCATCAATAGTCTAGTTTCCTCAATTGTCCCAGTAATTTTTTCCCTTGAAAAGAATTCTGCTCTAGATCACATATTCATTTAGTTGTCATGTATCTTTTTAGTGTCTCTTTCAATCTAGAACAAGTCCTTAGCCTTTCCTGGCTTTCATGACATTGACATTTTTAAAAGAACACTGGCCGGTTGTTGTTTTTTAATACTATATGTCTGATTTTGGCTTTGTCTGATATTTACTCATGATTAAATTCAGGTTATACATTTCTGGTCAGAATACTACACAGTGTTATTATATCCTCCCTCACAGGTGATAATAGTTTTGATCACTCAGGCAAAGTATTGTTTGTTTCTCTATATATAGTTACTATATGCCCCCTGGCAACTGGCAGGAGGCACTTTAAGACAGCAGTCCCCAACTTTTTTGGCAACAGGGACCAGTTTCATGTAAAGCAATTTTTCCACAGACAGGAGATTGGGGGTATAGGAGATGGGGAGATGGTTTCAGGATGAAACTGTTCCACCTCAGATCAGGAAGCTTTAGATTCTCCTAAGGAGCACACAACCTACATGCCTCAGACGCACAGTTCACAATAGGATTTGAGTTCCTGTGTGTTCCTGCCACTGATCTGACAGGAGGCAGAGCTCAGGCGGCAATGCTCGCTCACCTGCTGCTCACCTCCTGCTGTGTGGTCCATTTCTAATATGCCACGGACCAGTACTGGTCTGTGGCCTGGGGACTGGGGACCCCTGCTTTAAGATCATGCAAATATCTTGTTCCTCATCAAACCTCTCCTCAATCCTGACCCCAGATTTATACCCATTAATGATTCTTGTCCAATCAATCTTTACTATGATGATTGTAAAATGATTCTCTAATGTGACTGTTTATTCTACATTTATTAATCAGCATCCTAGCATATGGTAAAGTCTTCCTTTTCACCAATTTATCTATCATCAGTATGGACTCATGAGTTCCTATTTTTTCAATGGTTCAATATTGTCCTTATTTATTTTGATAGCAAATAGTCCTAGATTTGGCCAGTAGGGGCCTCTTCAAGCTAGCTTCTGTGTTCTTTCAACAGGCCTTTATCATTTTTTAAAACACTTCCTTGCTTTCTGTTAACATTAGGATGTTCCAAGATGATCATACCTTTTCTTCCCCAGCCCTGGAGACCAGCCATTTCTCCAGAAATCCCCGATTCCTTTTAGTAGGAAATGGTATTAGAAAACAAAATATGAGTTCCGGACATACTGATTACTTATCAGGATAAGTCTGAGTCTAGATCTGTGCTGTCCAATTTGGTAGCCATTACCCACATGTGGCTACTTAAATTAAAATTAATAAAAACAAAATAAATTAAAAATTCAGGATGGGCACAGTAGCTCACACCTGTAATCCCAGCACTTTGGGAGGCTAAGGCAGGAGGATCACTTGAGTCCAGGAGTTCAAAACCAGCTTGGGCAACATAGTGAAACTTCTTAAAAAAAATGAAAAAAAAAAAAAAAAACCCTCAGTTCCTCAATTACATAAGCCATGTTTCATGTGCTCAATAGCTACATGTGTCTAGGAGCTACGATATTGGACAGTATAGATTTATAGAGCATTTGAATCATTACAGAAAGTTCTATGGTTCTCAAGACTTTCCATAAAGAAAAAAAAAGTAAGTTCTATGGGATATGGAATATCACTATTCTAGACCATCGCAGTAGGCAAATCTAGGAAACACACACACACACACACACACACACACACACACACACACTTTGAGTTCCCATTCTCCATTGCCTTTTAAATATTTTCCTATGTTCCACTTCATTAATTCTTTAACACATTAAACGATTATTTATTGAGCACATTCTATCAGATAGGTACTCTTCAAGGCCCTGTAGATCTGGAAATAAAAAGATACAGCCCCTATTCTCTGAAAACATACCATACTTTTTTCTGAGAAGTCAGAAATGATTATAAAATAGTATAATAAATTCCAACTTAGCAAGGTTAAAACAAAATATATATATGTATAGTATATATATATGATAATATATATACCATTCTGGGGATGTCAAGGAAGGCTTCCTGAGAGAAATGACATTTAAATTAAGTTTAGAAAGGTAAATAATTATTGGGTTGACAATATGGCAGACAAGCTGAGGGTAACAGAATTTGCTATTCTCCATTACTTTTTTCATCTTTGTTCCAATTATTCACTTAAAATTCTTTCTTTCTCTTCACCATAACCTTCAAAACTCTGCTTATCTTTCAAAACTCATCTTTTCTATATATTTCCTAATACCTCTAACCTTACAAACCCTGAAATATACTGTCTTTACTGATTTCAGGCCCACAAAAGATTTGGTTTATTCTTGTTGCTATAAATGTTTATAGAAAGAACATGGGCTTTGGAATCAGATTTACTGCCTCAGCTTCCCCAGTGGATGGGATTACAGGCAGCTGCCACAATGCTGGGCAAATTTTTGTATTTTTCACGCTGGGCTAATTTTTGTATTTCTAGTAGAGATGGGGTTTCGCCATGTTGGCCAGGCTGGTCTCGAACTCTTGACCTCAAGTGATCCGTCTGCCTTGGCCTCCCAAAGTACTGGGATTACAGGCATGAGCCACCACGCCCAGCAGGAAAAGTCTTTTAATAAAAGCTAATTTGTCAGAATCCACATTCCTATTTATAACTGGACCCTGATAAAAGAGTTTACAATTGGTTCCTAATAAAACAAACATCTTTATTTTAATACAAACATATTTAAATAGATAATGTAATGATAATCAGAAACTATTAAATAGTAGTATCAATAATTTCTTTCCTTTGATATATTAAGAAATCTAAAATAATTGTGGGGGGGGAAGCATATCCAGCAAGAACTAGAGATAACTTATTTTTCCTTTCATCACAGCTGGTTTAGAAGTACACTAACGGAAGTATCCCCATTATTTTGTTCACACATGAAAAATATGTTTTTCAAAATGAATGTTTCTAATGAAGTATACTTAATTTGTAAAAACTGTAAGCATGAACATCTAAAATTGTATTGCTTATATTCTAAAAGAAGGAAAAGGAACACTCAACAAAATTAATAAATACCAAACCTAAAAAGGAAAGCAATGTTACTTCTTCCAAATAACTGAAGCTGTGCAGATTTTCTTCTTCTGAGCAAATATTTATGAGACAAATATGTAGTACATTTGTGTTTACCTTCTTATCTTTGCCAGTACATTTTAAAAATCATCTTGACATTTCATTATCTCTCAAATTAGTTTAGGCATAATAGATTTTTTTTTTAACTGGGGACGTGAGAAGTTTCAGAGTACACTGCTTGCAATATTTAAAAAATTACTAAAGCCCACTTTAGTATTATTAAGATCTACTATATCATTTATAAACTATATTTGTAAGTTTTATACATGTAATTATTCAAAATAAGTGTTATTCTAAATAACAATCTACATCTTCTCATACATGAAATATGCTGATGGTGAATCTTTGATCATGTTTTCTTCCCAAAGGCATCCTTACCTGTGGAGTCCAGTAAAAAGTAGGGCTCAATCTGTAGAGTTTTCGTTTGTGGAAACTCTGAAGTGGCCTTGTTCGGGCTGATGTACTCATGAAAGTCAAGGATGAAGATTTCAGTCTTGTCCTGTCTTTTCTCTTTTTCTTACTGTGCTTCTGGTTAAGTAACCAGCTACTGGAGGAAGACAGCTCATCTAAATTCTCTGATGCACTGAAATGCCACGAAATAATTAGGGGATGGGAAGGGAATAAAACAAAACAAAACAAACAAACAAAAAAGACAAAGAAAACTAAATGTAAATTGTCTTGATCTATTATGACAGAAGAGTATTAATTTTAACCAATTTTGTGGTAACAATTGGTAAAATATTTTGTATTAATGGGAAATTACATATTCAAGTCATGAAAACCATTTTTACATCTATTTTCTCCTGCAAAACAAATATCCCATAAGTTAGAAAATGCTCACGAGTTTACTAGTGTGATGTAATTGCTCATTGTAAATCAATAATTCATGTCAATTACAGTGTTTTAACTACACAAAATTCTTTTTGTGTACGATGAAAATACATAGATTACAGGTATTTAAAAGGGCTAAAGTCATCACTCCATTATCAGTTTCTCTTTTTTTTTTTTTGAGACGGAGTCTCTCTCAGTCGCCCAGGCTGGAGTGCAGTGGTGCGATCTCGGCTCACTGCACACCACCGTCTCCTGGTTTCAAGAGATTCTCCTGTCTCAGCCTCCCAAGTAGCTAGGATTACAGGCACCCGCCATCATGCCTGCTAGTTTTTGTATTTTAGTAGAGATGGGGTTTCACCATGTTGGCCAGGCTGGTCTTGAACTCCTGACCTCAGGTGATCCACCCACCTTGGCCTCCCAAAGTGCTGGGATTACAGGCATGAGTCAGTGTGCCTGGCTATTAGTTGCTCTTATATAAGCACTATATATTAATAACATTTCAGTGAATTTTGAAACAGAGCTGTAACCCTACTATATTTTAGGATTTAAAAAAAATTTTCCAGTGCTACAGAAACAACTATAAAATAATGAAACAGATCACCTAAGCTACACATGAAAACAGCATAATAATTTTACATTTATTCTTTATATATTTTTGAACATATTTAAATATTTCAAATATTTTATAATATCAGAACATCAAGAGGATAACCCTCATTGCCACATAAATTTAACTTCATTTACACTATTATATATACAATAATTAAGCTTTTCAGGCCCTACAAGGTACCAATTTCAACCTTAGTTATGTAGACAAAAGCTAGTCAATTTAGTATTCCAATATTAACAAATGAATCTGCTACTATGTGATACTGCTGTTCAATATGTAAGTTCTAAATATGCTATTTGGTAGAATTGGTGTTTACCAGTAAATATAAAATATGGTTTTTCTATAGCAGTATTGTGTTTGAATCATATTTATGGCTACTCTAAAATATTATATTAGCTTGTGGATAAAGTAAATAATTCAAGAATGCTTCACATAGTAATGAGAAACCAGAAATAAAGGTGTCTGAATGGCTTATGTTGATAACACTAAACAGAATAATTAAACATGGTATTTGGTGACTATCATACATTCAACAAATACATAATTGATTATGTACTACTGGCCAGACCAGTACAGAAAAAAAGAGCTGATGACAACTATTTCACTTTTAAAATATTAAGTCTCCAGAGAGCTCTAGCAAGAATGCTTTAAGTCTCGGAAAATAAAAGGTTCTAAAAATCTTTCATCATGTTGATGGCTAAGAAAGATTTAGGGTATAATGCTTCTCTCAAATTAACAGGTCCAATCTCACAACTAGATTTTATTTTCTGTCATATCAAGGGGGAGCAGAAGGCATACAGGAGAGCCAGTATGAAGTTAGGCACTGAACAGGCTAAGTGGCTAGCATAGAAGGGAGTCAAGGTCAAGAAGAAGACAGATTTCAGTAGGTAGCTGGCATTAGAGGCAGTTAAGTTAGGAGACGTAGGATCCAGGAAGTTAGGAGTAGATCCAGCACCAAAAGAGGTTCTTTGTCCAGCAAGTCAGAAGCACCTTTAGGCAGAACTTACACTGGCTCTTAAAAGACATTGTTCTAGAAGTGTCTAGGGAAAATTAAAAGCTTATTCTGGAGCCTGAGACCTACTTAACTAACTTTTACCTCTATTTACAACTCTAGCTGTTAATGAGATATTAGCTTTCCCCTCCCCACAGAAGGCTTAGCCCAAAGAAGATGAGCCCACATCTTATGAAATGAAAGGACACAACTTCTGTACTGGCTAGAGGCTCATAGGCTGGCTTAAAGATAATTGGAAAGCTTATTATTTGTGTCACTAAATGTTATACAGTCGTGTCACTTAGCAATGGGGATACCTTCTGAGAAATGCGTCATTAGATGATTTTGTATTTGTGTGAACACCACTGAGTGTACTTACACAAACCTAGTTGGTAGAGCCTACTACACACCTAGACTATATGGTATAGTCTCTTGCTCCTAGGCTACAAACCTGTAAAACATGTTACCATACTGAATGCTGCAGGCAACTGTAACATGATAGACATGGTATTAGTGTATCTAAACATAGAAAAAGTAATGCATTGCTCTACAACATTATCATAGTTACAATGTCACCAGATTAATAGAAATTTTTCAGCTTCATTATAATCTTATGGGACTACTGTTATATATGTGGTCCTTCGTTGACTAGAAACATCATTATGTAGTGCATTACAGTATATAATTTTTAAATTTCTAAAGGGGCTGACATATTATCAGAGAAAAAAAAGTTCAGTTTTATTCTTTTCTTTATGTTCCCAACTGCAGGCAATTTATCTTTAGATTCTAACACTTTCTAATTAATAAGGATTCTTGCAAAGTATCAACATCTACCCTCAAATAAATGAAGGAATGCATGAAAATTTAAAGATGTGAAATATGTTTATTTCACTACTAATCAATGTGCAAACTGCATATTCTCATCAAAGCTAATGTAGTACAAAATCATTTCCATAAATAATGGATGAAGGTTACTGTAAATGGTTATTGCAAACCACTGATAAATTCACTTATTTCACACATTAACAATAATGAGACAGTCCAATCAATGAACCTCACTGAAAGCAAAACATGAGGAAAATCCTGAGAAAATTTTGAGGAAGACAACACAAGTCTGATCCTGTGCCTTTGTAATCTAAAGCTTTTTCCCCAGGAGATGATGATTCAGGTAATTAAGTATTGACTAAAATAGGAACTTAATGATATCTGTAAGACAAGGATATCATTAATAAATCAATAAAAGACACCATCATCACATGACATTCTTTTTTTAAAAAAATAAGGTTTATTGCTTTTTTAAAATCTTTCTTTATTTTTTACAGACAGGGTTTCCTTCTGTTGCCCAGGCTGAAAGGCAGTAGTACAATTATAGCTCACTTCAGCCTTAAACCCCTGGGCTCAAGGGATTCTCCTGTCTTAGCTTTCTGAGTAGCTAGGACTACAGGTGTGCACCACAACACCTGGCTAAATGACAGTCTTTAAAAAAAATTTTTAAAGTCACAATAAGAAGAGGAGAAGGTCCAGAAGAAAAAGACTATTTCAATAAATGATAAGGCTTAGTGTTCCCACTGAGATTAAAGTGTACCTATGAAATCCTAGAAACTGAGGATGCAATAGGCCACCATCAAATATTGTTACAGAATAATTATCAAAATACAATTATTGGCTGGGCACAGTGGCTCACACCTGTAATCCCAGCACTTTGGGAGGCCAAGGTGGGCGGATCACTTGAGGTCAGGAGTTCAAGACTGGCCTGGCCAACATAGTTAAACCCCGTCTCTACTAAAAATACAAAAATTAGCCAGACCTGGTGGCACATACCTATAATCCTACCTACTCTGGAGGCTGAGGTAGGAGAATCACTTGAACCTGGGAGGCAGAGGTTGCAGTGAGCTGAGATCGAGCCCCTGTAGCCTGGGCAACAGAGTAAGACTCTGTCTCAAAAAAAAAAAAAAAAAAATATATATATATATATATATATAACTATATATATATATAGTTATCATTGTACTTCTGAAAGAGCAAGCTTACAAGTGGGAGAGAACCAGGCGAAGAAATAAATTATTGTTTTTTTTCAGATTTCCAACTGGATGCTGGAGAATAATAAAAATCTTCCAAATGATATAGTTTAGATCCTTTGGGTTGCAGGCATATAACATAACTTGGTCTGAAAAGGAATTAAATAATTGAGGATGGAGAAGTAGTGACAGTGGGTTTCAGGCTTATACTTTTCTATATTTCCCTGGCCTCCTCCCTAATCCAAGCTATCTTGTACCAGCGTTACTCAATAACCTTGTAACTGGTCTCCCTCATCCATCTAGTCCAATAGACACAGTCTCTGCACTACTGACAGTCTAGAGAGGAAGACACAGGTTAATCAGATAATCATGCAAATAAATAAAAAAATTATCACTATGAAAATGCTAGGAAGGAGAGGTGAACAGTGAGTGCTCACCTTTCAGAGCTCACAGGGAATTTGATCCAGTCTTTGGAGGGAGACCATGCAGGAGTTCAAAGAAAACTTCCCCAAGGAACTGACTTTGGAACTGTCCATCCCCTCTAGTCCCTTCTATACCAATTATTTGGAAAGAACAATCTGATCCTGTCATACTTGCCCTGCCACCCTGCCACACAAACACACACACACCGCTTAAAATCTTCCAACAACCTCCCATTGCTCTTGAAAGACTTAAATCCTTAATCTTTTAAAAGGCCCTGATAGGTCTGGCCTCTGCCATAGTTCTCTTGCCTCATCTTGCATGATGCTTTCCCTTGTTCTCTGTGTTCTGATAAAGAAAACAAACCTTTAATCTGAGAAATGCAAGTCCCTTTAAATTACCAGGCCCAGAGAAGCATTAAAATGTGACATGTCATGCCTATAGTCCCGGCTACTCAGCAGGCTGAGGCAGGAGGATCTCTTGAGCCTAGGAGTCTGAATCCAACCTGGGCAACAAAGCGAGACCCTGTCTCTACAAAAATAAGCAAAAATGTGACAGCAGTCATGTTTTGCTCCCCGCTTGAGCTCAATACTTAACTCTTGAAGTCACTTGCTATGTGGGCTCTAGACTAATTGACACCAAATAGCCATAACATACCATACACTAGACACCTTAACAAACTATAGTTCAACAACATATAGCCAATCAATAATCAATGTTACTTTTGTAAGCCAGTAAGAATTCATGTCAAACAAAAATTTGTATCAACCCCTTTTGTGGGCTTAGACAAAGTCCCTTGTCCCTTTTTGCCTTTAAAAATCTGCTTGTGGCTGGGCACGGTGGCTCATGCCTGTAATCCCAGCACTTTGGGAGGCTGAAGCAGGTGGATCACTTGAGGCCAGGAGTTTGAGACCAGCCTGGCCAACATGGTGAAACCCTGTCTGTACCAAAAATACAAAAATCAGCCAGGCGTGGTGGTGCACGCCTGTAGTCCCAGCTACTCGGGAGCCTGAGGCATGAGAATCACGTGAACCTGGGAGGTAAAGGTTGCAGTGAGCCAAGACTGTGCCACTGCACTCCAGCCTGGGCAACAGAGTAAGACTCTGTCTCAAAACAAAACAAAACAAAACAAAACAAACAAAAAAAAACCCTGCTTGTAACAAAGGCCAAATGGGGCACTTCCCAATGTTTCCCAGGCTGCAGTTCTCAACCTTGACCCAAATAAAGTCTCTATATTAATTTTGCCTCATTTTCTTTCCTTAGGTTGACATTTCCAACCACACTGCTTCCTTTCTTTATAAATAATTCACACTTCATACTGTACAAGATCTACATGTTATTTTTGCTTCCTAGAATCTTCACACATGCTCTTCACTACATACTTTCCAATAATCATCTAACTCAGTTCCAAAGTCAGTTCCTTGGGGAAGTTTTCTTTGAGCTCCTGCATGGTTTCCCTCCGAAGACTAAGTCAAATTCCCTACGAGCTCTGGAAGGTGAGCACTCACTGTTCACCTCTCCTTCCTAGCACTTTCATAGTGATAATTTTGTATTTATTTGCATGATTATCTGATGAATCTCTGTCTTCCTCTCTAGACTGTCAGTAGTGCAGAGACTGTGTCTATTTTGTTTATCCTTGCATCAGAAATTCCTGATACTATGCCTTGCATATAGCAGATACACAATGATTATTTGTTGACAGAATGAAGAAATACTATACATACATATATGTTATCAGGTTTATCATATAAACCAGGTTTAGTACAGCATATGCATAACATATACTACACCTAACTAGTTTGGCGAATGAGTAAATGTTGAACATTTTAAGAGCCAAAAAAGCTCTAAATAGAAGGCTACAAGACAACTTTAAAAAAAGATACGTATTTTCACTGTCTTGAAGTTTCCTTCTAAATCTGACTCTTTGGTTTACAAAAGTTAGGGTTTTTTGTTTTTCAGACAGAATCTCATTCTGTCTCCTAGGCTGGAGTGCATCTGGTATGAACATAGCTCACTGCGGTGTCAACCTCCTTGGCTCAAGTGATACTCCTGCCTCAGGCCTCCGAGTAGCTGGGACTACAGGTGCATACCACCATGCCTGGCTAATTTTTTACGTTCCATACAGACAGAGTCTTGTCAAGTTTCTTGGATGGTTTGGAACTCCTGGGCTCAAGCGATCCTTCTGCCTTGGCCTCCCAAAGTGCATATTCCATTTTTGATGAAATACTATAATGCTGATAATTTCTAAGGATGCATTTACCATTCAATCAGAAAGATTACAACATGATAGATGACTGCTTTGGAAAATGCTGCTACTTAATGGTATGTGATAAAAGTGTTTTAGACATTTGGAATCAAAGACGTGTACTAAACTACATTCAGCACTCAATGTCAAGCACACGAAAAGAAAATTCAAGGATCTTCAGCATAGGAGTGTGAAAGATCCATATCCTTAAGATATCCTCAAAAGCCAGGAACTACTCACAGTAAGGTGGTCATAACTAAAGACTTCCCTTGTATACCAGGACAACGATTAACTGAAGAGCTATACTTTATGGAAAAAACAGACCAATACCAGCACATGCTAAACTAATGGCCTCCATCTTTTCATATTACGACTTCATAGTGCATATATCCTGCCCTTCGCTTTAAAATACACTATGGAGCCAAGGAAAGTAAGTTCAAGGAATAGCAGCAAATAAGGACTTATTCAACATATAATTTGAAACTATTGTTTTAAGTCAGTAGTTTCTAACATTTCCCCCACATTCACACCACTCTCAAATTAAACTACTTAAGTAGAAATAAACTCTGAATAAAATAATTAGAATGTGCATTCCTAGGTGCCCCCCTCCACCCATACACATATACACAAATACCCACACCCACTATACTGGGGTGTATAGTGTCTCCTCAAAGTTCATGTCTACCCAGAACCTCAGAATGTAACATTATTTGGAAATACTTTGCAAATGTGATTAGTTAAGATAAGGACACACTGGATGAGGATGAGCCCTAAATCAAATCAGTGATTTCTTTACAAGAAGACACACACAAAGAACGCACGCCATGTAAAAGATAGAGGCAGAGTTTGGAGTGATGTGTGTATGTCCTACAAGGAAAGTCAAGGACTGCAGGCAACCACCAGAAGCTAGGAAGAGGCAAAGAAGGATTCCCTAGAACCTTCACAGGGAGCATGGTCTTGACACCTTAATTTTGAACTTCTAGCCTCCAGAACTGTGTCATAAGAAACATCTGTTATTTTAAGCCACAAATTAGTGGCTTAAACTACAGCGGCCCTAGGAAACTAATATAGCCATAAACACATGCACTTAAGAATCAACGTGTTTGCATGACTTGTAATCTCTATTTCAAGTTTCTCCTTTTCCAGTTGGAAGTTCTTTGATGAATTCAACCTATTGTAACTAAGGTAGGCAGCAACTTTTTCCATACTTTCCCTGCTACACAGAGTCCTTCCAATATCTGAATTTATCACCTCTTTTATCCTTGATAGTACTGGGAGATACAAATGTGTCACACATTCAGACAACTCAATGGCATTTAGGATGGCAGTAATCAAATTTGGATGGATCACGAGGTCAGGAGATCGAGACTATCCTATCATGGTGAAACCCCGTCTCTACTAAACATACAAAAAAATTAGCCAGGCGAGGTGGCGGGCATCTGTAGTCCCAGCTACTCGGGAGGCTGAGGCAGTAAAATGGCATAAACCCGGGAGACGGAGCTTGCAGTGAGCCAAATCGTGCCACTGCACTCCAGCCTGGGCGACAGAACGAGACTCCGTCTCAAAAAAAAAAAAAAGAAAGAAACTAATAAAAAATAAGACTTAAACTTAATAAGAGCATTACTTATCCTCCAATTGCCAAAAGTAAATACCTCTCTCAAATGATCATATAGATCAAGATCTGGCATGCCTGGTATAGAGAAAACAGTGCCTAGACCATTTCCCTTACTCTGGGTAATAAGTAGAGAAACTACACCTCTTACTCAAAAATGCAAGTCTCTTCAACTCTAACAATAAGAAAATGTGTTGTAGTACACACTGTAAAATGACATTCTTTACAAATAAAATGTGGTATCTAAAAAAATTAAGGCCGGGTGCAGTGGCTCATGCCTGTAATCCCAGCACTTTGGGAGGCCAAGGCAAGCAGATCACCTGGGGTCAGGAATTCGAGACCAGCCTAGCCAGCATGGTGAAATCCTGTCTCTACTAGAAATACAAAATTTAGCCAGGTGTGATGGCAGGCACCTGTAATCCTAGCTGAAGCACGAAAATCACTTGAATCCAGGAGACGGAGGATGCAGTGAGCTGAGATCACACCACTGTACTCCAGTCTGGGCAACAAGAGCGAGACTCCGTCTCAAAAAGAAAATCTGAGATTCATCTTATTGTAGCGACTAAAGTGGGAAATATGTATTTTAAGTATAAAAAGCTTCAGATATAATATTAACTGAAAAAGGTATAAAATTACTTCTAATAGATCTCAACTATGAAAAGCTATATTAAAAAGATGGCAAGAAAATATACTCTGAGCAATATAGTGATTTCTTTTTTTTTTTTTCTTTTCTCTTTTTTGAGACACAGTCTTGCTTTGTCGCCAGGCTGGAGTGCAGTGATGATCTCGGATAACTGCAACCTCCACCTCCCAGGTTCAAGCGATTCTCCTGCCTGAGCCTCCCAAGTAGCTGGGACTACAGGTGTGTGCCACCACGCCCAGATAATTTTTGTATTTTTTAGTAGAGACACGGTTTCATCATGTTGGCTAGGATGGTCTCAATCTCTTCACCTCATGATCCACCCACCTGTCCTCCTCTCCTCCCTCCCCTCCTCTTCCCTTCACTCCTACCTCCTCCCCTCCTCTTCTTCCCTCCTCCCTCCTCTCTCCCAAAGTTCTGGGATTACAGGCATAAGCCACCAGGCCCAGACTTTTTTTTCTCTTTTATTAGGATGTCTAATACATTTTGAAATGGCTTTTGAAAATAAAAGAGACTTAGGAGACATAGTAACCAAATGTAATTTATGGACTTTGGATACTGGTTTTAACAAATTAATTGTAAAAAGATAATTTTGAGACAACTGCAGAAATTTGAATATGGATAGAGAATGTCAAAACTAACAAATTATGGTTAACAGTATTAAATCTGATAATAAAGTGGTATGTTAAAAGGCTTATCAATGAAATATAAAGAACTATTTACAGTTAAAATAACCATCACTAGAAACTGCTTTACAAACGCCTAGAAAAAGAAAGTGTGTGTCAGGAAAAGGAATAAAAGAATTAGCAAAATTTTGAAAACTGTTAAAGCTGAGAATATGTGGGTTCACTTTACTATGCTTTCTATATGTCTGAAGTTTTCCACAATAAAAGTAGATGGAGAAAATGCCAATTTATTATAGAACTACCTGTCATTCTTATCTCTGGCTCTTAACTTAAAGTGGGATGTTTTAATACACAAAGGCAAAAAGATGAGGAAACCGATAGCCATACTTTTCTACTTGATAATTGAGACATAAAGTTTGTCAAATATTTGTCTGATCTGAGACACTTACAGATAATTACTATTTTATATTTTAAGGAAAACAAAAACACAAAAAAACTTGAATAAAAGCTAAAATATTTTTCAAAATCCCATCTTCTCAACAGAAATACAGTTTTCATTTATACCCTTCAAATCTTTTTTCTATAAAATCATATTGTACTATAATTTTAATGTCCTGATTTTTCCACTTAACATTCCAATATAAGCATGTTTCCATATGATTATACATTTTCTATATACATAATTTTGTATAGTTACATGATATTAGATCTAGTGGTTGTATCACAATTTGTTAATATATTCTCTTATATAAGATTAGGTTTTAGGCTTATATTAAGAGTATAAAGGAAAAAGTAAGCTATGTATATAATATGTATCATAATATTAATCATTATTATAATATTGTCATTCACAGGAATCCAAAATTATACTGAAAACATCAACTTAGAATATGCTTCTAACAATGTTATCTCATAACTGAGAAGTGACTATTGAAAATATTGAGGGTAAAAAAATTACTTTTTATGTGATTAGTTTGCCAGCCTAACTGCAGTTTTTCAATTATGATATCCAATTAAGAAAGGATAGTTGCATTTCACACAAGATAATTATCATTAGTAGAAATAAATAGCATGGCAATAATTCATTGGAATTTAATTTCATGTCATATTCTGGGACTCATTAAAGCAAAAACAAAACAATGACAAAAATCTAGACACTATTTCAAGTAGGAATTCACTTTCTGAAAGATAATACCCCATGGGATAAACAAGGATTAATTTATAACATTTTATCTTCATTTTAGAGTATGAGATCTGAAAACCAAAAACTATCCCTATGATAATAAAATGTAATGCTTCATTTGTTTAAAGACTCAATCTTCTTAGTTGCACAGTTCCTGGTGAGTCATCTGAGACCATACTGCCAAGATTAATAAAGCTAAAAAAAAAAACTCTGACATTTTTCTAGGAGATATTGTTATTAAAAGATAATAGTAATCAATAAATAGCAAGTGTGCAAACATGCCCTGGGAAATAATTAACCAGGTACGTTTACTTTAAATGCACTGTGAGGACAGATCATTACAATTAATACTTAAATTATGAAGAATTCATATTTAAGTATGAATACTTAAATACTTAAGAGAATTATATCAAACAGAAGTTCTATATGATCCACAAAAATTAGTAAACAAACAGAATGAGGCTAACCTTTAAAAATTAAAAATTTAAATGTCTCCTAATTATATACAAAAATTATGATATAATGTGATATAAAGCTATAATAAGCATGCTTTATTAGAAGAACTGTAATATTTCATTTATGAGGTTACTTACCTGGCAACATCAACTATATATATAGAATGTAGCTGAAATTTTTTAAAGGCCTTTAAATAACAAAAAGAGATCTCAGTAAGTCTATGCATGAAAGTTCACTCCTGTTTCTTTCTTTCTTTTCTTTGTTTTTGAGACAGGGTCTTGCTCTGTCACCTAGGTGCAGTGCAGTGGCATGGTCACGGCTCCCTGCAGCCCTGACCTCCTGGGACCAAGCAATCCTCCCACCTCAGCATCCCAAGCAGCTGAGACTGCACGCATCAACACATCTGGCTCACTTTTTTTTTTTTTTTTTTTTTGTAGGGATGGAGTCTTCCTATGTTGCCCAAGCTGGATTTCAACTCCTGGTGATCCTCCTGCATCAGCTTCTCAAATTATTGGAATTAACAGGCATGAGCCACCATGCCTGGCCATCCTCCTGTTACTTTTAAGAGAGGCCTTCTCTCTTACTTGCAGATTTTTTAAAATGTCTCTTATTACAGAGACATCTGTGTCATCTATCACATTGGTTATCTGATTTTCTAGTCCAAAGTCAAATTATGAAGAGAAGCAAAACTACAGGAGACAGCCACGAGAGCAACAAATAGAATATCAATCTGACGATAGGGAAGAAAAAATATGTTAAGTACAAAATATTCCTTATGAATGCTGAGTACGGGCAAAAAATCATGAACATTTCATTCATTCAACAAATATTAATTCATGCCCATAATGTGACTCTCTGATCCAAGTGCTAAGGAAAATAACAGTTAAGTAAGATAGACCAAAAAATTCTTACTTTCCTGAAGCTTACATTCAAGTCCAGAAAGACAAATAAGCAAGTAAAAAATTAACAAAATAATATCACATTTGTTACCTCATTTGATCTTCACAACACAACCCAGAAAACAGGCTGTTCTCATTCTATCTGTGATTCAGATTGCTGTGCAGGATCACAATACTACCAATTGGTCAATTTGGGATTGAACTGTGATCTAATTCCAAAGTAATATTCTTAACAATGAAAATTTTCTTCATAGCACTTGATCAAGGTTTAAAATTATACATCTGTGTGATCATTTAGGTAGTGTCATTTTTTTTCACAACTAGACTTTATATTACAAGGACAGAAATTCCATTTGGTTTTGTTATTACCAAATACCTGGTACCCAATCCAAATGCCTGGCACACAGAAGTCACTCAGTAGGTACTTGTTGATTATTCAGTGAATTGTTTTATAGGTATACAGCTATTTATCTCAGTAGCCCCTGAGAATGTGATCATGGTGATGAACCTGAGTTATCAAAAAACTTAAGTTCAGCTCTTTCCCATCTTGCAAGATGGCAGGTGAAAAAGTCGAGAAGCCGGATACTAAGGAGAAGAAACCTGAAGGCAAGAAGGCTGACGCTAGTGGCAAGGTGAAAATGAGTAACTTCAAGGCTAAAAATCCAAAGGCCGAAATCCTGTCCTTGTCAGAAGAATCGGCAGATACTCCCGATCTGCTATGTATTCTAGGAAAAGACATGTATAAAAGGAAATACTCACCCTCTAAATCCAAGATTGAAAACAGAAAGGAGAAGGTTCTTGCAGCCATTAGAAAATCAGTTGGTGGTGACAAGAATAGTGGTACCCAGGTGGTTAAACTTCACAAATTGCCTTGATACTATCTTAGGGAAGACGTGCCTTGAAAGCTGTTGAGCCACAGCAAATAACTCCAAGCCAGTTAGTACGTAAGAAAACTGCAAGCCAGCTCCCAGGAGCATTCTGATCATCCTCACTGGACGCCACAGAGGCAAGAAGGTGGTTTTCCTGAAGCAGGTGGGCATTGGCTTGTTACTTGTAACTGGATCTCTAGTCCTCAATCGAGTTCCTCTACAAGGAACACACCAGAAATTTGCCATCGCCACCTCCACAAAAATTGCTTTCAGCAATAGAAATCCCCAAACATCGCCGGGCGCGGTGGCTCAAGCCTGTAGTCCCAGCACTTTGGGAGGCTGAGACGGGCGGATCACGAGGTCAGGAGATCGAAACCATCCTGGCTAACATGGTGAAACCCCGTCTCTACTAAAAAATACAAAAAAATAGCCGGGTGAGGTGGCGGGCGCGTGTAGTCCCAGCTACTCCGGAGGCTGAGGCAGGAGAATGGCGTAAACCCGGGAGGCGGAGCTTGCAGTGAGCTGAGATCGCGCCACTGCACTCCAGCCTGGGTGACAGAGCGAGACTCCGTCTCAAAAAAAAAAAAAAAAAAAAAAAAGAAATCCCCAAACATCTTACTGATGCTTACTTTAAGCAGCAGCAGCTGTGGAAACCCAGACATCAGGAAGGTGGGGTTTTCAACACCAAAAAAGAGACATATGAAATTACAGAGTAGTGTAAGGTTGATCAGGAAGCTGTGGACTTGCAAATGTTACCAAAAATCAAAGCTATTCCTCAGTTCCAGGGCTACCTGCAATCTGTGTTTGCCCTGATGAACGGAATTTACCCTCACAAATGGGTGTCCTAAATTTCTTATGCAGAATCTCATTAAATGACTGATACATTTTGGGGAGAAAATTAAGTTCAGTACCACACAAAAAAGGCAATGTGTAAGACATTTTATTTAAACAATTCTTCCCAGTTTAATTGAAAAAGGAACTTAAGTGGAATCCACAATCCTCTTACTGTCATGGATACCTCTTTCCATATAGTTTCTAGGGTACGGTTTAAAGTCATTAAGGCACATTGAGTACAGTAATTTCTCTATATTTACCAGTTCTCGATTTAGGCTAATATAAAATTATTACATACAAAAGAGCATAACAGTGATGTTATAAAGATATATACATCAGATTGGATTGGAACCTTTATGCTTTTACTGTAATTGTTTGAAAAAATAGAATTCTTTAAAATAAATATTTAAAATGGAAGAATATTAACACTAGTAACTACTTTAGAAAATATGTTCCATTAAATTTAAAATAAAGAAGTGCGGTATAAAATTAACACACCTGCCCAAGGTCACAAAATGTCTAAAGCAAACAAAATACATAAAAGCTGTGTATTCTCATAACTACTTTGCCTTCAAGCCACTAAATTATAAAAACATTACAACTGATTAAAAATAAAAAGTTAAAATTTTGGGGGGAGGGGTGCAGGGGAGATTAAAAGTCTCAAGATGGTCTTTTGAGGAGACAGATTTTGTATGAGAATAAAACCTAACAGTGTTTTTATGCTGATTTTTAGAGTGCTTGATTTAGTTACAGAGTCCCATACAAATGAAGTAGACCAAAGGCAAGAAAGAAAACAACTTCCCAAGAGATGATGGAAAAATAGATCGTGCCTCAGTGACTCCTAGTAACTGTATAATGAATGTCTTTAGTAACAGCTGGCCTACTGTGCCATCTACAGTTGTGTGCGAAGGGATACCTACAAATGCCCCCAAATCCTTACCCTAATTCAGGTCCACATTGAAGCACTTGTTTTTAAAGAGTAAGAATAGCTGAATCAATGACTAGTATACTATCTAAGAAATAAATAAGACTATATCTAAAAGTTTAATATACTTTATGTCCTCACATTAAAATATCAATGGCTAACATTATTAGGCTGTTTCTTACATGCCAAGTTTTGTTCTGAGTTTTTATAAATGCTATTTCATTTACTTCTCATACAACCATATACTGTTTCCCAATATCTGGTATGTTTACTGTAAGCCATACATTTGAACTCTTCATCAGTGATCTGTTGAGTAGCATACTACATTTTAACAGACCCAGCATTTACCCTTCAAGATAATATTACTGTAGAAATTGGATTAGAGGGGACAGTGAGTGATTGACAAATGTGGGTTAAGACTTTATAAATTTTTTGGAACAGAGAATATAAGTATTTAGGCACCATAATAATTTTAAGATTATGTAAAACAAAGTATATATTATCACGGTAAATTACCAAATGTCCTGCTTTGTTGTTTTTTGGGTTTTTTTGAGATAGGGTCTCACTCTGTCACCAAGGCGGAAGTACAGTGGCATGATCATGGCTCACTACAGCCTCAACTGTCCTGACTCAAGAGATCCTCCCACCTCAGCTTCCTGAATAGCTGGGACTACAGGTGTGCACCACCATGCCCAGCTAATTTTAAAAAATTTTTGTAGAGATGGGGTCTCACTATATTGTTCAGGCTGGTGTCAAACTCCTGGGCTCAAGCCATTCTCCTGCCCAGCCTTCCAAAGTCTTGGGATTACAGGCATGAGCCACCATGCCCAGCCATGTTATTTTTAAATATACCTTTTTACCTGTATCTATAAACATTCTGCAACTTCCTATTATATTGTTACTATAATATCTAATGTTTGTATTAATTTACACATTTCAGCTCAGTGTGTACCTCAAAATTCATAACTAAATTTAAGAGTGCTTTTCAGGTCACAGAGGACAATTAAAATAACTGTAACTATTGGTCCTTTCCTTTAGACATTTTTCATTGCCTTCTAAAAGTATGTAAGATGACTTTTTTCAGGAAAGACAGAACAGACATCTGAGATTAAGACAGATTTGACAGATAAAGGGTAAGAATTATAAACTCAACAACTAGATCAGTCCCCATCACCAAATTTTAGGGTAACATGAAATAAGATTTAGTATTTTGTTTCCATACCAACAAACTAAATACCACATTCCTGTGGGACTAGTCAAATTTTGTTCATAGGTTTAGGATGAATAATGTCATTGAAGTATTTTTTCAAAACTATGAAGGCAAATGTGACTTCCTATGTGACTATTTTCTATTTATCCTTTTTGAAGTATATAGTTTATATCCTATTTTTCTTAACCTTTTAAAAAATACAAAATGTAAGATACATATGCATAAGTACTTAAAGCATTTATCTCATGTTTAGCTTGTAAATATGAAGCAATAACTCCCCTTACTCTTCCACTTTCCCATAACCACCACTCAAAGGTCAAGAAACAGAACACTATTAGCACTCAGGAAATGCCCCTCTTATGTGAAGCTCTTCTATTATACTTAATTTAGGAATAATGAAAGCCAAATCAGTACTTTTTACTGAGATCCTGAATAATTCAAGCACCTCAGTACAATTTGAATCCATTTTATCCTTCTGACCTCTATGTTATTGCTGTTATAGACTCTTTTTAGCCCCACTAGACTTATTTTACTACTGTTCACTTACACATGCCCATATGGTTACTTACCATTCTGTTCTTCAACCCTTCTTCATCTCAAATTTTCCATCCAGATAATATACTACTGCCCAAAGTATATCCTTTATGTTTAGAGTCTACTAATCTACTCTCTCAGCCTTGGTTTGTCTCCAAATGTTTGTCCTTCACACTCAGACTTGAAAGATGATTTCTCTGTGTATAGAGTTTCTAGGTAAATGGTTATTTTCTTTCAACATACTAATGGTACCACTCCACTGTACTCTGGCTCCTATTGTTACCATTGAGAAGTCAGCTGTCAGTCTATATTTCAATTAAGATTATGTCTTTCTCCCACTTCTGGTTGCTTTTGGACATTCCATTTATCTTTGTTTTTTCACATTTCCTCTATGTCCAGAGGTAGATTTCTTTTTAGTTGTCCTGATCCAAAATCTGTGTTTGGCCCTGAATGTGGTGTCTTTCATCAGTTCAAGTAATTTTTCAGTCACTCTCTCTTCAAATATTTCTTCTATTTCATTCTATAGTGCTTCTTCCACATCTCCAACTAAGTGTCATATTAGGCCTTCTCACTATATTCTCTACATTTTAAAATGACTCTTCTGTATTTTCCATTGTTTCATATCTTTTGCTACATTTTGGAACTTTTCTTCTGGTACTTCTTCTATGTCACACATTCTCTCTTCAATTGTGTCCAGTTTGCTGCAGAAACCACTTACTTAGTTATCATATTCAGTATTTTTAAGAAGTCTTACTTAGCCTTTTTCCAAATATGCTTATGTCACTTGATATAGTTTGTTCCCTGCTGGTATTTTAGGCCTATCTTTTATTTCTATAATTAGGCTACCATTTTAAAGTGATCAGTGTTTGATAATTCTAATGTCTGAAAACTTTATGATCTTTTTCTGCTGTCTGTTATGTGCTCCTTATTCTTACTCTTCTTGCTCTGTCTCCTTATGTTTGGTTATATTTGACTGTTTGTTAACCCCTGCCCTTGGCAAATTATTCATGAGAATTTCCCAAGGCTAAAAAAGAAGGTGCCTTCCTCCAGAGGAAATCTGCATTTGCCTCTGCCATTACAGAACCATTTAAAACTAGCGATCTCTTGGATCACTCACTGATGCAAATTTGGACTGAAAATTCATGTAAAAAGTCTCCACCATGATTAGCCATCTCAAAGATAGGCTTTTTTTTTTTTTTAATCTTCTGCTCTGCTTAGCCCCAAGGCAAATCTCCCTATGGTCCCTAGTGGTGGAGAAAGGGAAACAGTTTTACTTCTAATTTACCTTTACTGTAATGGCATAGCCCCTGAAAGAGAATGGTCCCTACTAAATACAAGGATTTTATTTCATCTTCCTGCCATGGGCAGAGCCAAGGGCTTCGACCTAGGTTATTTATTTATTTATTTGAGACACTCTGTCACCCAGGCTGAAGGGCAGTGGCATGATCTTGGCTCACTGCAACCTCTGACTCCTGGATTCAAGAGATTCTTGTGCCTCAGCCTCCCAAGTTGCTGGGACTACAGGCATGCATCACCACACCTGGCTAATTTTTGTATTTTTAGTAGAGGTGGGGTTTTGCCATGTTGGCCAGGCTAGTCTTGAACTCCTGGCCTCAAGCCATTTGCCCATCTTGGCTTTCCAAAGTGCTGGGATTACAGGCATCAGCCATCTCAACCAGCCTGATTTACCTTTAATCTATTAAAACTTCAGCTTGATTTTGCTGGATTTAGTTTTAGTTTCTCTCCTCCCTTCCCCCAAAATATATCAAAACTTCAATTTAATTTTGTCTAAATTTAGCCTCACAAAAAGCAGACTGCTGTGATTTGCTTACTTTTTGAGCTCTGGCTTTCTCTTAGCTTTTGGCTTGGCAATTAACATTTGCTAATTTCTCATTTTTGAAATAAACAAAATTTAAAAACAGAATTATCACATAATCCAGCAATTTCACTTGTAGAATACCCAAAACAATTAAAAGCAGGGACTCAAACAGATATTTGTTCATCCATGTTAATAGCAGCCTTGTTCATAATAGCCAAGAGACAGAGGCAATCAAATATCTATCCAGAGATCAAATGTTGTCTATATAAAAATAGAGTATTATTCAGCCTTAAAAAGGGAATTTTGACACACAGGCTACAACGTAGATAAATTCTGATACTATGGTAAGTAAAATAAGTTTGTCACAAAAGGACAAACACTGTGTGATCCACTTATAAGGTACCTAGAGTAGTCAAATTCATATAGAAGGTAAAGTGGGAGTTGCCAGAAGCTGACAGCAAGGAAGAATGGGAAGTTATTGTTTAGTGGGTACAGAGTTTCAGTTTGAGAAGACAAGAAAAGTTCTGAAGATGGATGGTGGTGATGATTATACAACATTTTGATTGTATTTAATGCCATTAAACTTACATTTAAAAATAGTCAAAATGGTACATTTTTGTTATGTATGTTTTATAATTTTGAAAAATATTTACGATTTTTCTTACCTACCCATTTATTATAAATACATAAACACATTAATAGTATTTATATGCTTCTGCAAAGTATTTATATGCTTAACAAGGACGTCTTCAGAAAGTGCTTTGTGGTTTAACTGTCAAGTCTGAAATACCATTAAATAGACTAAGCCCTTACTCATATAAACATTTGAATCTGAAAGATGTTTTCTTCATATAGAACTATGTGAAGGAAAAATAACAAAGGTATTGGAAAATAGCAAGACATAAGAAATAAAATTAGGCCTCATTTGATATTCTACTCCCAGTGTCAAAAGGCTCATAGAGATACATTTCACATTACTTCAATCCAGATATCTTTGAATCAAAGCTATTTCATATAATGCTATAATATAAAATTGTATCTCCAATTAATTTTAAAAATCTATAGTAATATTCTCAAACATGAGTAATATTTAAAAACTTAGATTTGTAGAATTTCACTACTATGTATTTATTTTATAAAAAGTTCAATTAGAGAATATTTTAAAAGTTGAATTCTTAACGAGTTGTATAAGCATCAATTAAGTACTTTTCATTATAAACATATTTATAGTTAAGGGATTAAAAAAAAAAAAACTTCTTATAAACCACTAACACCCTTTCCTAGGGGTGGTTACTCAGGCTCCAAAAATAAAGAAGGGGACAGGAGAGGAGGGGAGGGAAAATGAGAAGGAAGAAGGGAAAAGGAAAAATGTTTTGCTTGTCAAAGCTCCTCAGGCTCCCTTTACCACTCTTAACTACTCTATTATCACCTTAGAAACAAATGCATCCACACCTATCTTAATCTATTTCACACTACTTTTAAAGAACAGGCATATTTTCTGTAATAAGATCCCTCCATAACTTTGTGATAAGGTGTTTCTACATTTCTCACCTGTGGCTCCTTCCTTTCCCTTTATTTTAATAAAGATGCTTAAATTTCCTCCATCTTAAAAACAAAAATATTTTGTGACTTTGTATGTCCCTTTTATCATGGCCTTTAAAATCAGTGGCCTTGAAGGGTAATCTTGACTCCCTCTCTCCACTTCTTCTCCAATTCTCTTATTAATTCATTCTTACCTCTTTCTCCATCCTGCTCTTGTCAAAGTCTCTCTTGCCAAAGTCTCAACTCATTACTGAAAAAACCAACAGATATTTTCAGTACTCTCTTTGGCATATGAAACAATAGACCATGTTTCCTCAAAATTTGCTACTTTTCCTTCAGTGTTATTCTTCTTATCTGCAATATAGTCTAGTTTCTATGTTTCTGGTTAAATAGATTTATAGACTTTTTTATACATATTATCACAATTTATGGCATCTTTACAAAACATTTTAATGAAATCAGGAGTCAGGAGTATCCCCCAAAATCTTTTGTTTTACATGGTAGTTTGCTGGTTATCTGGTAACAAAGCATTTATAAAGAACTATTAAACTTAAAGATAAACTATGCATTTTAGATAACTATCAATTGTTCTAAATTTGATCACTCTCTCTTTGATAAAAAGTAGATAAAGTATTACATTATCGAGAAAATGTTAGAAAATAAATACCTTTCCTGCAAGGAAAATATGATATTTTGACAAAAAATGAGAAAATAAATGCTTTTTGAAATACACATTATGTAGCAACTATTTTAAAAAGAGTTCATTGTTGCCAAAAATGTCATTAATTAAAACATATCAGCACACTTCAGAAATATGAAAAACAAAATTTTTATCTGCTTTTAAATCTATCAAAACATTTTCATAGGTTCTGAACTTGTTAAAACTTTTGAAAGCAAATCTTTTCAATTAGTCTGCAGCAACAACTAATTGACATGAGGAAAGACAGTATTCAGTAGCTGATTTCAACAAAAACCTTTGAACTACTAGTAGACAGAATTAAAAAAACGTAATTTAGTAAGCATGGCCAATTTTCCATTTCTTTCATTTGGATCTACATATCTTTATGAGGTATCTTTTTCAAGTGTAACAGTTATTAAAAGCCAGTATTCAAACAACTACACACAATTCCATTTTTATTACATAGTATTTTATTAAGTAGTTACATGTTTCACCAACCAGACTGAGTTATTTACAAGTGAAGATTTCTGTCTTCATATTTGTGTCCCTAGGACTTTGACTATGTGGCATACAATAAATAGTTATGCAATCAATGTTCTGCAAATGAATGACCAGAAATACAGGCAAGTATATTAAAATGAAAATTCACAAACACATGAACACACACCTGTAACTATGTGTGCAACTGTGTACTACTTGATTAGGTAAACAAAGTATTATCTAAAATGGGATTAGCCCCAAATCACAATGCTTACACACCAATTTGATGTGTTTTATGGGTCAGCTTAAAATTCATTCACATACATTCTGACTTTCCTAATTAGGATATGTTCTCATAAATGAAAATATCATAGTTATCCCATACTATATGACAGAATCTTTACTTTCAACATGTTTTATCATTGATATGAGGAATGAATATAAAGTCGAGAAAAAATAAAGCAAAACCAATAGAACTGTTCCCACGATAGAACAATGGATACATAACTCAATATAAATAAAACAGTAAATTAAAGATTAGATGTTCAAAATAACCAATTGGAAATAAAAATCAAACGTTAGCTTTTTATTTATTATTATTTATTTATTTATTTTTTGGAAACAGAGTCTTGCTCTGTCACCCAGGCTGGAGTGCAGTGGCGCGATCTTGGCTCACTGCAGCCTCCATCTCCCAGGTTCCAGTGATTCTTGTGCCTCAGGCTCTTGAGTAGCTGAAACTACAGGAGCGCACCACCACAACTGGCTAATTTTTTGTATTTTTATAGAGACGGGGTTTCTCCACGTTGGCCAGGCTGATCTCGAACTCCTGAGCTCACGTAATCTGCCCACCTCAGCTTTTTATTTTAAGACTTTGTTTATATCCACTAATCTCACAAAGAATTTGATGGCTACTTAGCATAATTTTCACCATGGTATAAATTTTCATTTTATGCTATATTAGAAAGTTATTAAAATAATAAATTATATAATTTTAATACAAATATTTCCCAATATAAAATTATACTTAGTTGTCTATGGTAATTAAGGCAAAGAAGCCAACATTCCAATTTTACCTGAAAAAAATTAGACAACGCACACATAAAATGATATTCTATTAGTATATCTAATAGAATATATTCTAATTTTATCTTCAAAAGGAAAAGTTCTAAGAGAAAAGGAAACAAAATAAAGTAGAACAAATGCTGTTCCCAAAAAAGGATTAGGATTCATAGAATATAAATTTTTGCTAATATAACACAGATAAATTGCTAATAATTATCGGAGTTATTAATTATAGTCAGATAAAAATTTACCTTATATAAAGCTAAAATACAAAATGATTAAAACTTAAGCTGAATCTAATGGGTGACAGCTACCAATCTTCTGTGCCTAAATTATATCTAGGGTCTTTTCTCTTCAAAATGCATTGCAAGGACAGCATGGAGCTCAAGAATACCAAAGCTACAAAATGGAAGGTATCGTAAATAAGGCAGTACTTCTATAGCAAATGTTATCACTGCTATTCTTTTTTTAAGAAACATTATGAAACTTCCCGGAAATCTTTCTCCCTCATTCCTTGATTTATCATTACCTTAATTGTGTAAATTTAATATTATCAAAAAATGTATCCATGGTATACTGATTGTACTCTAGTAGTCCCTAATGTATTAAAAAAAGTAACTATAATACTTAAAATGTCAAAACAAAATCAAAATAAGATGAAACAGGCAAAGTCAAATTTAAAAGCTAAGCTATCCCATTGATACCTACCTCCTGCAAATGCCATTAGCCAGACATTTATGGCTACAGGATTTGGAAGAGAGGGGTGATGAAGTTGGGGACAAGTTGAGAGGGGCAATCAAACTGTTGATGATCTCAGTCAACTGTGCACTCTGCAAGGAAACAGTCAACCTTTTACTACTGCTAAGCAAGAAATGTGAGTTAAAGCTCACATGTATAGTGCCAATTAATGCTTAACGTCTCATGACACGTGTTTTTATTTCAGTAAACATTTTATTAGATAGACAATTTATACAACTGATTTTTCCATTTATTACAAATAAATCTATACTTTAATTATACATTCTTTTCCATATCCTTTTTTTATTATAGTTCCTTCATCTACCCATCCCATCATTCTAACACATTTGAACCCAGCTAACAGCCTTTATATAATATTTCCCTTGAGGCAGGAAAATTAATAATTAAAAATCACAGATACAATTTATTAAGTGCCTACTATGTGCCAGGCATTATATCAGGCACCACACATAGAATATTTCTAATCTTTACAACTAACCAGCAAAGAAGATAGTATTAGAGGTATTGACATCACTATTATTAATACCTGTACAGATGAGTAAATTCTAGCAAAGAAAAAAAGATTAAGTAGCTTGATCAAGGGCTATAAAGTTGGTATGAAACAGAACTAGGATTCAAATTCAGGCCTAAATCTAACAGCACACTGTTTCTCAATATTTTTCCTAATTCAAAAATATCAGGGTTTTTTTTTTTTTAGCACCTAAGATTTCACTGACATTTGTCCCAAATTTAAATATATGCAATAAATATTAAATTATTATAATATGCATAAATATTATTCTCAATCACAATTATAATAAGCAAAGGCCACATAAAAAGGAATAGTACATTTCTACAAAAGAATGACAACTATTTTCATTACACCCGTAATTCATCATAGAAGAAGTGGAAAATATACAGACATTTTAAAAATGAAAAGAGAGTCATTTGTAATCATACTTCAAAGAGAAAACCAGAGCTAACATTTAGGTATATATTTCTCCCTCCAGACTAAGTTTCCTGAGTATATGTAAACATGAGTGTACATTCAACATGCACACATATAATTTTAATTAAATCAGGCTACATCAATTTTTTAAAACCTAGTTTTCCTACTTAATATAGTGTGACTAACTTTTTAAAACATACAGACGTAGTTCAACATTTTCAATACTGCAAGATACTCTATTGTGAAATAAAGGGGTATATGGAATAATTAGTTTAGAATGCATCATTTGTATGAAACTAATAACATGCTATTAGAAATGAGACTAAATAATATAATAAAGACTAATATTTCATCCCTTCAAAAAGTCTTTCATGAGAAAGACCTTGAAATGTTTTCATCATTTATTTTCAAGATAATATGCACCTAATGATGTCATTTTAAAAATTATTACTCAGTTTTTAGATTAAAGCTCATTTTTAAAATCACCAATAGAAATGGATTCTTCATCCATTTAGCAAGTAATCATTAGTTTAGTCATGCAAATAAATTCTGAAGTATCTCATATCTTCTGACTGGAAACACTAAAACACTCCTGTGATTGTTCCACCTCCAAAAAACATCATCTAAAATCTTTTAAGCCACTGGAAGTCGCTAGTTGGATATATGTGAATAATGGGCCAGGAAGGGGGAAATTACAATCCCTATCTTTACCCTAAGAATCAGCCTACTCTGGCCCAATAAAATCTCGCATACCTGAGTCATATGGGGAATACAGGGAATAGAAAAGTCACAGAGAAAATGTGAATGAGAAAAGTAAAATTAAGAGAAGCATAATTTGAACTCTGAAAACAAAAACTAATCAACTGTAAGTTAAAACACTAGCTACTCTTAACAAGATTTATAATGTAAATACACCAGTAGCAAATTCATTTTAAATCACCTAAAGCAGAAGTCCCCAACCCCCGGGCTACTGATGGGTACCTGTCCATGGCCTGTTAGAAACCAGGCTGCGGAGCAGGAGGTGGGCAGAAGGCCAGCAAGAATTACCACCTGAGCTCCGCCTCCTGTCAGACCACCCACAGCATTAGATTCTCATAGGAGCTCGAACCATACTGTGAAATCCACGTGCAAGGGATCTAGGTTGCTGCTCCTTATAAGACTCTAATGCCTGATGATCTGAGGCGGAACAGTTTCATCTCAAAACCATCCCCCCACCCCCACCCTGTGGAAAAACTGTCTTCCACAAAACCAGTCCCTCATGTCAAAAATGCTGCGAACAGCTGACCTAAAGTACTAAAAATAAGGTATTAATACTTTTCAATTTATGAACTGTATATTATCTAACAATGCGAGCATGTATTAATACTATGAATCAATAAGTTATTTTTTAAATGATAGTCTACAACTCAATATTGCCTTTATATGTTAACTTCCAACTCTAACAAAACTACTTTAGTCAAGTTGAAAGATTATGAGTGAACAGTTATATATCAGTAGATTATCCTAAGAAAACCATGCATAAAAATGGGCTTGCTATCCCTACCACTTAACTCACTCCTAGACTATCTTCTGCAACAAGTTTTTTTGTTTGTTTCAGATAGTGTCTAGTTCTGTCGTCCAGGTTAGAGTGCAGTGGTGCCATCTGGCTTACTGCAATCTCTGCCACCTGGGCTTAAGTGATCCTTCTACCTCAGCCTTCTGAGTAGCTGGGACTACAGGTGTGTGCCACCAAGGCCAGCTAATTTTCATATTTTTGGTAGAGACGGGGTCTCCCTGTGTTGCCCAGCCTGGTCTCAAACTCTTGGGTTCAAGTGATCTGCCCACCTTGGCCTCCCAAAGTGCTGGGATTACAGGCATGAGCTACCATGCCTGGCCAACAAGTATTTAAAAACAACTTAAGCTTTTAAAACTTGGCCTATAAAAATCATTATTACCACATTTCAAGAACAAATGACTTGTTCATAGGCAATTTATTAACAACCTCTACAAGTAATTGCTGCTGCCCTTTCTGAATCTTTTTCTTCTGCTCTCCTTACATGGAGCCATTACTGCTCTCACAACTCTTGGTTCCCTATACTATCAAAGCCCCCTGATAGTTCATCAGCAATGAGACCTAAAATGCTACCCAGGGCCAGCTTCATGGGCATGCAACCTGTGCACCAGGCTAAGCGCAGATGGGGGCTATGCTTGCTTAGTGCTCTACTGTCACTGTCTTTAAATTCATAACTTTTTAACAAAGGGCTCCACAATTTCATTCTGAACTAGGATCCGCAAATTAGGCAGTTCTGATGTCATCTCAGGTCCAACCTAAGAAAACTGGGGATACCAAGGAGAAAGGAAAAAGTACAAGAAATCTTTTAGAAATGAAAATATCTTAGAATTAATTTAATCACATTACAATTTCCAATGAATTTCCAATGAATAAGTAGTGACCTAAAGATGGTGAAAGTAGATTTGACTGAGTAAGCAAATAAATTACTCTAGAATGTGAAACAACTAGGATCAAACTGAACTAGGATCAAAACAACTTGATCCTATTGAATGAGGGGAGGGAAAAGAAAGAGGAAAGTGGGAATATAGAAATATAACAAAAACTAATTTAAATCACTGCCTATATGGTCAAGTGCATTCTAATTTGACATCAGATAATTACCAAACAGCTTTCTAAATTACAAAATATTCATAAGTGCCTTGATTATACATTCCAATTAAGAAAAACTCTGGGCAATTATAAATTTAACAAATACAGGGCGGAAGAAATTATACCATATTTTGGTTTACCAGGAACAATACAGTAACCTGTATTTAGTTATTTCCTGGTATGTCAGAAAAACTCAGGAAAATTAGATGCAGGCAGGCATGAATCTATATCATTTCCCAGAGAAACAATGTAATGATGCAACTATGGTGAAGAATTGCTCAGCTTTAAAGTAAAAAAGTCCTAGAAACCGAGTTTGTTTAAGAGCCACTAAAGCCTAAATCAAAATAAATTGTTCAATTTCCAAGGACAGATATAGGATATACTGGCCAGAATAATTAAGCTTGTAGAGATATCCACAATAGAATTTAAATATCAAGGAAGGCTTTGGAATCAAAGTAATTGTTAGGAGCTTTTTCGACTTTACATTTACATAATCATTTTTTATGAAGAAATACATATTCCAATATTACCTTTCACTAAAAATCTTGATCAATAAATTAGTCAAACACCAATTAAGACATATTAACTGGTACCACTGTTCTCTCTCCTTGAAAAAAATCCAATGATAAACAATTTTGTCAGAAAAAAGATTTTCCAATCCCTGTAAAAATAATCATCCTATGGCCATAACAATACCATTACTTTATATATCATATTTAAATAAATTTAATTATATTGGTATTATAATGGAAACCAGTCATATGGCAAATATTTTAATTGTATTTAATGCCAAATGGCCTAGTTTAAAACCCATATGCCAGGAAGATACACATATAATGATGTTTATTTGAATAGTTTATAAAATCGATGAAAAGTTATTTCATACCACTGATATCCTTACTTTGACTTTACCTGTTTTTCGATGTTTCGAAGAAGTAAAGTAGGGCTGCTTGGTGACATTTCAAAATCTTGTTCCGGTACAGGATCTTGACACTCTTGGGGAACCTGAGGATTCCCTAGAATGTTTAGTGAAGCTGCTTGGTCTGCAAATTGCATTTGTTTTTTCAAAATGTCTTTTGGAAGCTGACATTCTTCTAGGACCACTATCCCCTAGACAAAAAACAATGAGAAAGTTGAAATGAAAACAAACTGATTATTAAACCACCTTTAATGCTACAATGCACTTGAATCTATGCTTCCTCTTAACCCTTGGAATTCAGAAAATATAAACTTGAAAGTATAGTTTAACTCTGTAAAGAACTGGCTGGTTTAAAACATGTGCAGCTAAAATAACATATATGGCTGATAGGCTGGACTTGTAAAATATTTTCTTAACTTAAATACATGCAGTTTTTTTCTAATTGGTTTTAATTACTGGCATTAAAAGCATGACATTAAAATAAAATTAAAGGCATATTATACACAGAATATGGACATTTCAGATTGAAATCAGAATATTTCCTGATAGAATCTTCTGATATTTTGGTCACTAGCATTTCTATTTGTGCTTTACATTTGAGCACTCCCAATTTTATAAATTAAAATACCAAATTTACAAACATCCAAACAACAATCTAACTCTATCCTAACTCCTTTCAGAGCATCCTAAGGAGCCCTGCCCCTGTTGCTGTCAGCCTGAGCAACCAGGGATAGGATTGCACCACTGAGAAAGAGTACTCTCTAGGCCAAAGTTCCCACTGCTTTCAGGATATCTGTGTTAATAATAAAGACACAAGCTTTCAACTTTGATGGGGTATATTCTCAAATGTAAGGAACTAGGGGAATGAATAGGGATTAAGTTGTCTCTGTACTCCCTGCCTCCTACTCACAAACATACTTATTCCTCAACTGGTTTGCTCGGCTTTCTCCTCCATTCCCCAGCTTCCTCACTCCAACTGTTCTCAACTTTAGGTTCCTCAGAGGCAATGAAGACAACAGAGAAAGAGAAAAAAGGAGTGCAAAGGAATGATCTTAATGGTTTCATAGTTCTCATTGTAAAATTTCTTTCCTTCCTATCCCTTCTACCACCCTTCCTCCTGAAAATAATACAGTAATATATACTGTATAATAGATATTAAACATACACAGATATTGTTATATATATACTGATATTACATATATTATATATTATATAGACACACAGGTTTTACATATATAATATATAATATATATTTGAAAAATAATATATAATATATATTTGAAATATAATATATAATATGTATTTTTCAAATATATATTACATATTAGAAAAATGCTAATAAATTCCTATAGGCTAGTTGGAAAAGTATTACACTCTTAATGTGGCTAAAATACTATATTCTTGTAATAAAAAATAACTAACATATTAATATTAGTGTTCATTATTTCAAAAATGGAATGAATTAAATGATTGCTGTGGGCCATCTATATCATGCGTAAGTCTTATTTATAAGATGGAAATTGCCTATAGGTAATAATGTGTTATATATGAGTTTTAGTTTGCACTACATAATTTAGAGAATATATAACTTTAGAATGCACATATTCAGTTATGGTATTATACGTGTATTTTATTATTTTGTAGCAACATTTTCTGTAAAAGTACTAAATGCACTTTTTTAAAAATCTGTATTTTGAATAGTGCTAACATGCTGACTTTTCCAAGAAGAAGGGGATCCACTCGATCCCAATTACTGTTTTCTTAGAATGAACAAATATGGTTGTCAAGAAATCTGAAGAAACATGCTCAAAAGTTCTTATTTCGTTTGGTATTTTAAAAATTAAATTAGATATAATAGATATGGTATCATCAATCTGAAAAACTCTTCAGAGTATCCATTCAAAATTCCTACAAGTCTCTCACTAGGTTTCTTCATAAGTACCTGCATGTAAAAGAAACACAAGTTTCCACCTTATCAATTTAACTTCAATTGTCTTTGGTTTGATTCCAGTTTATATTATGGGCCAGTCTGTATAGATTAGTCTGATTTCAGTCTGTACACATTAGTCTGATTTCATAATCCATATTTATAAATCTGCATCTATGGGAAAATTCTATTCTGAATTTCAAAGTTCTATTTCCAAACCTTTAGAATACTACCTTTCTATAAGGAGAAAGCCTGCTATAGTTAGTTTAATAAAGAACTTTATTTTTAAAATTCAACCAGGGAGGCAGGGCGTGGTGGTTTACGCCTGTAATCCTAGCACTTTGGGAGGCTGAGGCAGGTGGATCACTTGAGGCCAGGAGTTCAACACCAGCCTGGCCAACATAGCAAAACCCTGTCTCTACTAAAAGTACAAAAATTAGCCGGGCATCATGGCACATGCGTTTGGTCCCAGCTACTTGGGAGACTGAGGCAAAAGAATTGCTTGAACCCAGGAGGCAGAGGTTGCAGTGAGCCAAGATCGCACCACTGCACTCCAGCCTGGGTGACAGAGACTCTGTTTTAAAAAAAAAAAATTAGAATTCAACCAGAGAGACCTTCATAGTCAACTTCATAATCTGCTTCTTCCCCCATAAACTACTACCCTGCACAAAACTCTTGGAGTGTGAGGAGAGTGGCCCATTCTAATCCGCCACTGCCAAGAATGGAGAGGAAAGGGTTGAATATTTAATCCTCTGGGGACACAGCAGAGAGTTTCTGTTCTTAAAATCAGTAAAATGATATTCTCATACACAAAACAACATAGATAAGAAAGATATGAAATATTTTTAGAAAAATGAGTTACAACAACTGAAACAAGTGAAAACTCTAGCATAAAATGAAAGCCAATCAACTGTTTCTGAGAAGACAACTCTTGACAATGCAGGGTCTTCACAGAGAAAATACTGTGTGAAAAAAAAACTACTTCAGCAACATCTCTATTATTCATATAAATTCACCAAAGTTAATTTTAAGTAAAACTTTAAATAAAAAATTTGAAACACACAAAAGGTACAATTTAAAATGTGGAAGGCCCTACTGCAGGTTAACAAAATAAATCTAAGAGACAAACCATTTGATATAGCCAGTGTTCTCCCAAGAAAAATATTTCAATTTTTTTCTGAGTGTGAGAAGAATCTGTTGTCTTATTAGAAAGTTTGAAGCGAGGAGAAGAGGAAATACAGGAATCTGTAAAATGTTGACAAAGCTGTCACAAGAACCACCAAAGGATGTTGCTAATAACTGCTTTCTTCTCTAAAAATTTAAGCAGAGTTTAGACCATATGAAGAATGGTAAAGGGGCAAATGATGTGTTTTCTGACTTAAGGCACAAACTAGCACTTATTTAAACAGGATATTTACAAAACAGCATCCCTCAATCTCTTTCATTTCCCTTTATCTCTAATTTAACTGAGAACATTTTTTTTTTTTTTACATTTAAAATACATTAAACAGAAAGTTCTGTTTCAAGACAGTACTGGCCATCCTTCTCAATTTTTTTCTTACAATAACTCAAGAAGCTGTAAGAGCAAGGAAAGTGATGTTTTTCTTACATAATAACTTCTCAACTAAGCTGCATATAAATAAACAACTAAATACTTTAATTCCTAATAAATGTAATGAGAAACTACTAAAATAACCAAAACATTGTATTCTAATAGCATAATTTTGTGGCATTTTCCATAAAATATACATAATGCTATTATTAAGGGAACAAAGGGCCAGATACACATTTATCCTGAATTAAGAAAAAGGTAAGGCCATATAAATTATTACAGGGAAGTTTAGACGGCTTTCCTTAAAACAATTTATTCCAGTAGATGTTATATAAACATGCAATGAAACTTTTAAAAGAATTTAACCAAGAAGTATACAGTACTGCTTAGAAAATAGAGAATATTAAAATATCCTTTCTCAAGTTAAAGGATTATGAATCAGATTGTCTAGATTGAAATACAAATCTTATTCATTAATTTAACTGCAAACCCACTTTCTTGGAAATATCTAAACTGTTTTACACCGGACTCATTCTTAGAACTCTATTTGCTATAAAATACATGTGTGAAATTATATCCTTTAAGGAAACCGATCAAAGAAGAGAGATTATGTGGATAGGACTGGGAAGGCTTTCAAAAACTGAAGGCTCCTGTAAAGATAACAGTGAACAATGAGAAAAAGTAACTAATGTAACATGAAACTTTCATCAGGAAACACTTAGTGAATGTGGTTACCTCAAATCTCACAGAACTAGTAAGCCTAAGGTTTTATGTCTGTCCTTCTTCTACCTTCCTACAGATGCCACACCACTAATTCCTACAAGGTGTTAAACATACTTCATCACTTCCTAGCTTCTTTTCCTCTTCTCATATAACACATACTTTCTGCTCCTTTAAATACCATACTACTTTGTCATTCCTGAAAATGATCATGTTGTTTCACACCTTCAAACCTGTAAAAAACGCCTTTCTCTAGTTCCACTGATTCATCAAAAAATTACTATTCATCCCCCAAAGTCATACTGAGATGTCACTTTCTTCTCTTAATGTTTTCTCTGACCCTCTTACCCATAAGTATTCTCTCTATGGCACTCCAAATATCTTACAAAAACATGTATTCTACTTGAAGTATAATTTTTTTAAAAAAAAACAGGTATTACTGAATATATTACATATACTGAAACGATTATGTTTTATCTCCCTTACCAGAATATAAACTCATGATAGATAGAGCCTAAAATTTATTAATCTTTGTGGACGTGCAGACCCCGACGTGGGGCTAGGCAAACTACATGGTTCAAGGGCTCTGATCCCTTCCCTTCTCAGCTTTTTCTTTCAAGGTCTATCCCTATCAACCTTCAATATTAGATTATCTCCAGGATGTCTACAGTATGACCATATAGAATACTGTTTCCCACAAAAACAAAGTTACAAATAAATATTTAGCAATATTTAGAATGCATAAGAACTCATTTGTATTATTGATTCTTTGGGAAAACAGACCACAATGAACATTCCCACTTGGAAATGTAAAGAATAAAAAATATATGTCAGCTATTGGTCTATATTAATGTTAACACTCTGCTGGACCAATATTGTAATGGCAAGCCATTACCCTAGGGGCATGGCTTAATTAGGCCCTGATTTGTGCTTCCTATTAAAGGGTTCTTTCCATCCACTGCTTTCTATGGCTCCTGAATCAGCCGGCTTCTTTCTTTTATATTACCTTCCTTGGTAATATAAATTTAAAATTTATATTGGTAATAAAAATATAAATATAAAGTTTCTTTCTTTTATATTACCTTCCTTGGCAATATCAGTAAATGTTTATGACTTCTTTAGGAACTGCAAAGCTCTTAGCCTGCTTCTTGTTCATAGAAGGTTGGCATCCTAAGGACTGGTTTAAGTCTTGGCCAGTAAAATGCTTTTTATAGGTCAAGCTTATAATTTCTTTGGTACAACTCACTCAGAAACTCAGAAGGCTTCCCATCTATCTGTTTTCAGGCAGTTCCATGTACTGACAATCACACCCACATTTCTCTGATGCATTCTCAAAGGATATTTCTTTCACCCTCTAACCCCTGTACCTACCTATATATTCCTTCCTCCTGTCCCTCTTTCTCTGCCTCCTTGTGGGGGGTCTCATAAGCTATTAAGTTCTGATGGAAAATCCACATTCTTAATCTTCCTCCACTGCCCTAAGTGTAATTTTATCCAGCTCAAAGGTTTTGCAGAAAATGGTATCCTTAGTTTGATCTTTAGCTCCAAATCACTTTTGTCCTTTATTATTCAAAGGTTTTCTCAATCCTATCTCTTATCATATAAAGTGCAGAGAGAGGCAGTTTTGCTAACTTCATAAGGTCTTGAATTTCTAGAAACCTATTCCTTTTCATTCATGTTTTTAAACAGGTTTGAAAACGACCTAATTAAAAATTATCAATAAAAAGCATTATCACAAAGTAAAAGCCAATATAAAAGCCAATATACAGGACAAAGTCTAAGCAGAATATGGTCAACGACAGAATTAGCAAATTAAAAGACAGTAAAGAATTCCTTGTGGTACAGAGAGACAAATGAGATTAAAACATTAAAGAGTGGTTAAGAGACATGAAAAATTTGTTTGAACCTCTCAACCTATGAGAATTTCACAAAAATGGAAGAGAAAAAAATGGAAAAACATGCATTATTTGGATGATAGTAGCAGAGAATATGCTAGAATTGAAGAAAGATGTAACACCTTGGACTAAACATGGACTCTGGGCTGGCTGCAGTGGCTCATACCTGTAATCCCAGCAATTTAAGAGCCTGAGGCAGGTGGATAGCTTGAGCCCAGGAGTTCGAGACCAGCCTGGGCAACGTGGCGAAACCCCATCCCCACCAAAAATACAAAAATTAGCCAGCTGCGGTGGTGCATTCTTGGAGTCCCAGCTACCCAGGAAGCTGAGGCGGGAGGATCGCTTGAGCCTGGGAGGTCAAGGCTGCGGTGAGCCGTAATCATGCCACTGCACTCCAACCTGGGCAACAGAGCAAGGCCCTGTCTCAAAAATATAAAAGAAATTAAAACAAACAAATGTGGATTCTGAAAAAAAAAACAAAAACATGTCTACACAAAGACTTATACATGAATATATACAGCAACATTATTCATCATAGCCAAAAACTAAAACAACCTAAATTCCCATGACCTAGGAAACAGATAAACAAATTATATATAGTACAATCCTACAACGGAATACTGCTCAACAATAAAAAAGAAAAAATTACTTATGCATACAGCAACACGGATGAACCTCAAAAGCATTATGCTAAGTGAAAGAGCAAAATAGAGATTACATGTTTTACTATTTGACTTATATGAAATTCTAGAAAAGGCAAAACTATAGCAATAGAAAACAGATTAGTGGTTGCCAGAGAAAAGAGCCTGAAGGAAAGAGATTGACTGCAAAAAGGAAGGAGTGAAATTTTTGAAGGTTATAGAAACGTCCTACATTATGATCATGGTGACGGTTACAAGAGTAAACATTTGTCAAAATTCAGGGAACTGTACAGTTAAAAATGTGTACTCTGAGTACCAAGCACATAAAGACAATCCTTTGATACCTGTTAGTAAGGATGTAGAACATCAACTAAACAAGAACATCTTAAAAGTTACCAGATAGAAAAGACAGTACTCCAAAAAGAAAAACAATCACATTGACAGTAGACTCCTCCTCAGTATCAAACAAAACAATAAAACAAATCTTTAAAGTGCTAAAGGAAAATAACTGTCAAACTAGAATTTAACACCAAACTAAAATACCATTTAAGAGTGAGGGTAAAATGAATATATTCTGAGATGTACAAAGACACAAAGTTTAAGTGTCCAGAGACCCAAATGTCAAAAACTCCTATCAATGCATGTCTCTTATTTCTTTCTACTTTATTTTTTAATTGACAAATAATAATTGTACATATTTATGGTATATATAATGATATTTCAATACATATAATGCATAGTGATCAGATCAGGGTAATTAGCATATCCATCACCACAAATATTTATCACTTCTATGTGTTGGAACAGGAAGCACCAGGAATCTGTCTCCCCACCTAGACACCACCTCATTGGCAGAATCTGTCTAATGTCATTATTTCAAAAATCTGGAGTTTACTGAAGACTTGCAAGTTCAAGGGGCAGGTTTGGACAGTAAACGTGCAGTCAATTTTAGCTCTTAGCACAATAGCAGCTACCCATCCCCACTCCTAGTCCCATGGCAGGCAGCCATTCATATATTTCGGAAGCAATCTACATACAGCCTGCATAAGCCAGGGTAGGGGAAAAGGACTCTGCTCTGCAAAGATTAGGGATCTGTGTTCTGATCACTGATTGTAACCTTTGATCACAGAGGTACAGACAAAGAGGCAAACAACCATTGTTGTAGTACCTCCCTCCTTTTATTGCAATTCCCTCCTCCTCTGGCTGAAGGCCTTCCTGGGGATTTAAAGGGCCAGCACCCTTAAAAAAATAAATCTTCTCTTCATTTTTCTCTTTTCCCCTTTTGGGAGCCAGATATTAAAAGCAGGACATTTTAAAACAACTGCATCAATGAGGAAAATTAGAAAGCAACTGGGCATTTCCAAGAAAAGGTGCAGGCTCAGAAAAAATGAGATTCTAACTATACCCTTCAGGCTTATTCTTGCCACACCAACAACCAACAACAACAGAGAGAATCAAAATAATAAACAAAAATGATTTTAAAAGTCCTGCAGAAAGAGAAAGAATCTGATTTCCAGAGTTAACACATTATTAGATTCAAATGTGCAGTTTTCAAAAACAAACAAACAAAAAGCATACAATGAAACAGGAAAAAAGGGAGCATTCAAAGGAAAAAAAAACAAACAGAAACTGTCCCTGAAAACAGGATGGAAGACCTATTAGACAAAGACTTTAAAACAACTGTTTTAAAGATGCTCAAAAGGCTAAAAAAAAAAGATGTAAAAAAAGTCAAGAAAAAGATGTTATGAACAAAATGCAAACATCAGTATGGAAATAGAAAACCTGAAAGGAAACCAAACAGAAATTCTAGAGCTGAAAAGTATAATAACTGAAATGAAAAATTCACTAGAGGTATTCAAAGGCAAATGTGAACAGGCAGGAAAAACACCAATGAACTTGAAGCCAGGACAGTAAAAATAATCAAGTGTAAAGCATAAAAAGAAAACAGATTAAAGAAAAGTGAGCAAAGTGTAAGGGACACGTGGAACACTAATAAGTGGCCCAACATATAAATGTAGGAGTTCCAGAAAAAGAATAGAGAGGCAGAGAGAATATTTGAAGAAATTATGGCTAAAAACTCCCCAAATATGATGAAAGACATGATTACAAATATCAGAAGCTGAATGAGCTCCAAATAAGGTGAATCCAAAGAGTACTACAAAGAAACATTATAATCAAACTATTAAATGACAAAAAGAATCTTGAAAGCGGCAAGAGAGAAGCACAGGCAAGGGATCCTCCATAATACTATCAGTAGCCTCTTATGATAAACTTTGGAGGTCCAAAGGCAGTTAGGTCAATATATTCAAAGTAGAAAACAAAATAACAACAACAACAACAAAAATCCTGGCCAACCCAAAATCCTATTATATTCGGGAAAATCATCCTTCAAAGGTAAAAAAAAAATTAAGATACTCTCAAGTAAACAAAAGCTGAGGGAGTCATTTACCACTAGACCTACTCTGCAGAAAATACTTAAGGAAGTCCTGCAAGGTTAAATGAAAGACCTAGATAGTAACTTAAAGCTGTTGATGAAATAAAAATCTCAATGAAGTTAAATACACGCATAATTATAACAGCTAGTATTATTGTTAACAACAGTTTGTAACTCCTTGCTGTCTACATGATTTAAATAACTAGTACATTAAAAATATATATATTAGTTCCAAAGCTAGGCTTGTGGTAACTTTGGTTTGTAACTCCACATTTTGTTTTCTACATAATTTAAGAAACTAATATATTTAACATAATTATTAATTTATGCTTTGGGACACATTAGTATAAGGATATAATTTTGTGACATCAATAACCAAAAGAGGTGGGAACAAAGCTGTAAAGGAAATGAGTTTTTATATGTTACTAAAGTTAAACTGGAATAAATTAAAATTATAATGTAATAACTTTATGAGGTTAAATATAATCCCCATGGGCAACCACAAAGAAAATATCTACCAAATATATACAAAAGGAAATAAGAAAGAAATTTAAACATTTCAGGGTCAAAAAAAATCAGCGAACACAACAGAAGACCGTAGTTCAGGAAATGAAAAACAAAAAAAGGTATAAGATATATAGAAAATAGCAAAATGACAAAAGTCTATCCTTCTTAGTAATTACATTAAGTGTAAATGGATTAAACTCCCCAAAACACAGAAATTAGAATAGATAAAAACACAGAATCCAACTCTATACTGTCTACAAGAGATTCAACTTAAGTCCAATGACACAAATAAGTTGAAAGTGGATTTTTTTAAATCATACGCAATATCAGACAAAAGAGACTTTAAATTAAAAAAAGTTACAAGAGATAAGGACATTATATATTAATAAGACTCAATATAACAAGATAAAACAATTATAAACATTTATGAAACCATGCCACAAAGAGTTAAGAAAACCAGTCTAAATTCCTATGTTTATAGGATAACAGATAAGAAAAGAAACAACTTGTTGAGATACTGAAACTCAAACTATAACCCAAAGAGTAAGAAGTCAATAACTAGCAAAAATTCTTGAGTTTGTAGGATAGCAGATAATTAAAACATAACCCACTAAGACGCCAAAACTCTCTAACCTTGTGAGAACACGAATAAACTGGCAAAAATCAGTTAAAACCAAGAGTTTGCACAGAATGACCTTACTGACATCACAGCCTAAATTTCCACTGCATGTTTCGTATTAACACCCCCTTGATGCAACCCATGAGTTAGCATGAAGCGATAACTGCACATGCCCAAGAACTTTCCAAAACTCTCCTTTCCTTCTACCAATCACCTGTTAATACCAATATCTACCCCTAAATCTATTCTAATAAAAATGTTGCCATAAAAATAGCATGAGAGAGGGGAGGCAGAACAAGATGGCTGAATAGAAGACTCCAGCAACTGTACCCCCACTACCTCCCAACATAGGAACACCAAATTGAACACTAGCCACATAAAAGAGCATCTTTGTAAGAACTAAAAGTCAGCTTGGTTACCAGCTTGGCCACAGTGGGGTAAAGCACCAAGCATTTCTGGACCTACCCTGGTCCAGAGGGGAACCCACTGTCCTGAAGGGAGAGACTCAGGACTGGCAGCATTCACCAAAAGCTGAATGAAGAAGTCTTGGGCCTTTAGTAAACACTGGCCATAGAGAGGCACTACTTGCTGTGGCCCTGGGGCAGTGGTGGCCATGGGGAGGGACTGCTCTCCTTGAGGAAAGAGGAAGGAAGGGTAGGGAGGACTTTGTCTTGTGACTTGGGTGTCAATTCAGCTGCAGTAGAATACAGCACCAGGTGGAGGCCCAAGATGGCATCTCTAGACCCACCTGGGGCTGGGGAGAACTTGCCACCCTTAAGGGAAGGACAGAAGCCTGAGTGGATTTGCCACCTGCTGATGGTAGAACCTTTGGGCCTTGAGGAGACACAGACGATAGCCAGGTAGTGGTCATTGTGGGCCTTAGGTGAGACCAGTGCTGTGCTGTCTTCGGATCTGACCCTGTGCAGTCCCAGTGGTCCTTGTGTCATGCCTCTCCTAGCTCCAAACAGCTCAGTACAGAGGGTGAGACTATGTTTCCCTGGGGGAAAGTAAGGGAAGAGAACAAGAGTCTCTGACTGGTAATCCAGAGAATGCTTTTGGATCTTACCCGAGACTACTAAGGTAGTGCCTCTATGGGTCTACAAAAGATGCAGCGTTACTAAAGTTGGGGATATGACTGCAGTGACCAATGACTTAGATCACAACACCCAAGCCTGTTTGAATATCTGGAAAGCATTCTCAAGAAGGACTGGTACAAATTAGTGTACACTGCAAAGACTAATAAATACCTAACTTTTCAATGTCCAGACACAGATGAACATCTACGAGTATAAAGAACACCCAGGAACACATGGCTTCATCAAATGGACTAAATAGGGCACCAAAGACCAATGCCAGAGAGACAGGGATATGTGATCTTTCAGACAGAGAACTGAAAATAGCTGTTTTGAGAAAGCTCAATGAAATCTAAGGTAACACGAGAAGGAATTCAGAATCCTATATCAGATAAATTTAATAAAGAAACTGAAACAGTTGAAAAGAAACAAGCAGAAATTCTGGAGCTGAAAAATGCACTTGACATTCTGAAGACTGCACTAGATAGAGTCTCTTAACAACAGGATTAACCAAAAAGAAGAAAATTAGTGAGCTTGAAGACAGAATATGTGAAAATATACCGTCAGAAGAGACAAAGGAAAAAAGAATAAAAAATAATAAAGCACACTTACCAGATCCAAAAAATACCCTCAAAAGGGCAAACCTAAGATACTGGCCTTAAAGAGGAGGAAGAGAAAGAGATCAGCATAGAAAATATATTCAAATGGATAATAACAAAGAACTTCCCAAATCTAGAGTAAGATATCAATATTCAAGTACAAGAAGGTTATAGGGCGCCAAGAAAATTTAATCCAAAGAAAACTACCTCAAGTAGTTTTAATAATCAAACTCCCAAAGGGAAGGAATAAAGAAAGGATTCAAAAAGTAGCAAGAAAAGAAACAATATACAATGGAGCTCCAATATGTCTGGTAGCAGACTTTTCAATGGGAAACCTTACAGGTCAGGAGTGAGTGGCATGACACAGAAGTCAGGTGCATTTCTATATACTAACAATGAACAATCTGCAAAGAAAGTCACAAAAACAATTATATTTACAAGAGAATCAAAAATAATAAAACACTTCAGAATATAATAAATAACCAAGGAGTTGATAGACTTGTACAAACTACAAAACATTGCTGAAAGAAATTAAAGAAGATATAAATAAATGGAAACACAACCCACATTCATGGATTGAAAGACTTAATGTTGTTAAGATGTCAAAACTACTCAAAGCAATCTAGAGTTTCAGTGCATCCCTATCTAAATCTCCACAACTCTTTTTATAGACAGAAAAAACTTATCCTAAAGGTCATACAAAATCTCATGAGACCTCAAAGCCAACACAACATCAAAACAACAACAACAACAACAACAACAAAAAACAAATCTAGAGTTGGGCTCGGTGGCTCACGCCTGTAATCCCAGCACTTTGGGATGCTGAGGCAGGCAGATCACTTTGAGGCCAGGAGTTCAAGACTAGCCTGGCCAACATGGCGAAATCCCGTCTCTACTAAAAACACAAAAATTAGCTGGGTATGGTGGTGCATGCCTGTAATCCCAGCTACTCAGGAGGCTGAGGCATGAAAATCACTTGAGCCTGGAAGGTGGAGGTTGCAGTGAGCTGATGTCATGCCATTGCACTCCAGCCTTGGCAACATACTGAGACTCTATCTCAAAAATATATATAAACAAATAACAAATCTGGAAGACTCACATGTCCTGATTTCAAAAATTACTACAAAACTACAGAAATCAAAACAATGTGATACTGGCCAGGCATGGTGGCTCATGCCTATAATCCTAGTACTTTAGGAGGCTGAGGTGAGAGGATGGCTTGAACCCAGGAGTTCAAGACCAGCCTGGTCTTGAATATAGGGAAACTCTGTCTCTATTTAAAAAAAAAAGAAGAAAAGAAATTAAAAACCAAAAACAAAAAAACCCATGTGGTACTGGCATAAAGACAGACCTATATCCCAATGGGATAGAATAGACAACCCGGAAATAAATCCTAACATATATGGTCAAATGTTTTTTGACAAAGGTTCCAATCCAAGGCCATTCAATGGAAAAACAGTCTTTTCAACCAGGTAAACCTGAATATCTGAATGAAAACGAATGAAACTGGACCCTTACCTAACACCATACACAAAAATTAACACAAAACGGATCAAAGGCCTCAATGTAAAACCTAAAACTATAAAACCCTAAGAAGAAATATAGGGTAAGTGCTTCATGACATTAGATTTAGCAATGATTTCTTAGATATGACATCAAAGGCACAGGTAATAAAAGAAAAAGTAGACAAATGGGACTTCAGAAAATTTTTGAAAATTTGGGCAGGAAAAGATAATATCAACAGAGTAAAAATGCAATGAACAAGGCTGAGCACAGGAGCTCACATTTGTTATACCAGCACTTTTTGAGAGGCCGAGGTTCGGGGATCATTTGAGTCTAGAGTTCAAGACCAGCCTGGGCAACAGAGGGAGATCCCATCTCTACAAAAAATCAAAAACTTAGCCAGTCATGGTGGCACGAGCCTCTAGTCTCAGCTACTTGGGAGTCTGAGGTGGAAGGATTGCTTGAGCCTGGGAGGTCAAGGCTGCAGTGAGCAGTGATCACACTACTGTACTCCATCCTGGGTGACAGAACAAGACTCTGCCTCAAAAAAAAAAGCAACACACAGAATAGCAAAAATATTTATAAATCATATATCTGATAAGAAATTAATATCCACAATACATATAGAATTAAAACGCAACAAGAAAATAAACAAGCAAGCAACCCCATTCAAAAATGGGCAAAGGACTTGAATAAGTACTTCTCCAAAGAAGATATCCAAAAGCCAAGCCAGTAACACATGAAATGATGTTCAACATCACTAATCATTAGGCAAATGCAAATCAAAAGTAAAATGAGATACCATCTCACACTCATTAGGATGGTTACTATAAAATAAACAGAAAATAAATGTTAGCAAGAATCTGGAGAAATTTGAACCTTGTGTACTGCTGGTGGAAATGTTAACTGGTATAGCCACTGTGAAAAACAGTATGGTAGATTCACAAAAAAATTAAAAATACAGTTACCATATGATCCAGCAATTCCACTTGTGGGTGTTTACCCCAAAGAATTGAAAACAGCGTCTCAAAGAGATATTTTAATATCCATGTTCACAGCATACTCACAATAGCTAAAAACTGGAAGCAACCCAAGTGTCCATCAACGGATGACTGAATAAGCAAAATGTGATATATACATACAATAAATTATTAATCTAAAAAAGGAAAGAAATTCTAATATATGCTACAATATTTATGAAACTTGAGAACATTATGCTAGTGAAATCAGCTAGCCACAAAAAGACAAAAACTGTTATGATTCTGCTTATATGAGGTACTTAAACTAGTCAAAATCATAAGAGACAGACATAGTTGCCAGGGGTTGAGGAGAGAGGAAAGTGGGTAGTTATTATTTAATGGGTACAGAGCTTCAGTTCTAAAAGGTAAAAAGAGTTATGGAGATGGATAGTGACACATGAATAACATTACGAATGTATTTAATAACACAACTATACACTAAAAAATGGTTAAGATGGTAAGGTTTTTGTTATATGTATTTTATGATTTAGAAATTTGAAAACAAGTTTATCACTTACATTAACTGGAATCCAATAAGGAAGTTCTGAATTGCTCAAAAAGTATGATAAAATGATCTTAAATACAAAAAGCCATTACAAAGATAGCTTCAATTTATAATAACTAATATACCAAACATTTTGACATAAACTGGCTACATTCTTATAAAACCTTGTAACAATTATTTTTGTGATGAAATGAGAAGGAATGAAAACATTAACAATTTTCAACAAAAGTAGAAGAACATAGACAGACAATACCTTGGAGGCACGAATTTGCCTGTGAATGTCTGTTAGTTGTTGGATTTTGCATTCTAGGTCTGAAATCTGGGCTTGAAGCCAAGTCCATCGGCTGCCAACTCGTGCTCTGTCTACAAGCCACTTCCATTCAGTACTACAGTTACTGTGAACAAAACAAACGCTGTTACTCAAAGTACAAAAGCAATCAAGTTTCACAGACACTGCTTAATAATTCCTTAACTCCCATAATAAAAGCAAATTTCCTTTCTACAACATGTAATTACAGGAAGACAGAATGGCAGATTGACTTCTTATCAAAGAAAAAGATTTAATTTTCTTACCTTTCCACCCCACAAATACCCGTTTTCATTAAATATTACATACCCTGTAGTAGGATAATTCCTCTGCTACTCAATTCTTTATCAATGCAGAAGGTCTTAAACAGGGATAAATCAGCAAAGAAAAGGAAACGTGAATGACAATGCAAACACCATGTAAAAACTGTTACATAAAACTTACATGTAAGTAGATGTCAAGTACCAGACAATCCATTTGAATGGTGCTAAATCTAAGTCCATGTAATAAACTGCAGCATATTCAATTTTACTATAAGTAATTTTTATTTGCTAAAATAGGCATCATTATTAGCTAACTACTTAAATCATTTTTTAAAAACCATCAAAAATTATAAAAAATATAAATGCTCTGCTACATTTCAAATAAGCATACCAAATATATAGACCTTAAAATATTTGTTAAGATAAACAGTTCATTAAAAATCTGATTCCTAGGATTCACAACCTAGAGATCACAAAGAATTTATATAAAGCCTTTCTTTCATGCATATTTAAAAATAAGGGTTGATTCCTAGCTCCTCCTAGTACCTCTGTCATTTGGCAAGAGCACTACAGCTAGAGAAAAATTATTGGGGATTATGGGTGGTATATGTGTGTGATATTTAATTAGGAGATGCAGATTGCCACAAAAAAAAAAAAAAAAAAAAAACTGACAGAAAATGAAGATATAACTGTAGGGCAACAATGACTTAATGACAACATATAAACTTTATAAAAAACTTATCTAAAAATTCATTTATTGTCAAAACCCACTGACTGTAGAACACCAAGAGTGAAGACTAATGTAAATAATGACCTCTGGGTGACAATGACGTGTTAATGTAGGTTCATCAATTGTAACAAATACACCACTCTGGTGTGGGATATTAACAGTGGGAAAGGTTGTGCGTTTGTAGTATGTGGGAACAGGGAATATGTGGGAACTCTTTGTATTTCCCACTCAGTTTTGCTGTGAACCTAAAACTGCTCTAAAAAATAGTTTATTAATTTTTTAAAATGCACTGGACCATAATGGAATATCTTTCAAATAATCTTTAATCGGAGAAAATATTTATTCTAAGAGATCATTTGCTGTCAGATAAACAGAACACAATTATTATCTATAACAGGATCTTACATTATATCAATGTTTCTGAAAGGCTGCTGTTTTTAAGGATTCTAATTGCATACAATGTGATTAAAGACACCATATGATTGACGATTTCTCTTGGTATTATTATGTATTGTTTATAGTCATTACTGTGGTTTCATAAATTTGACACTTAAAAATCACATTTTCATAACTGTGGACAAAATAAAATGCCTATTCAAAATACACTATTCATAGATAACAGTTAGCAACACTAAATGCCAATCATGAAATTAGAGAAGGCAAGTGCCCTAGCATGTAGTATTTTGCACAGGTGAGGATAAAATGTTTGGATTTTAAAACAAAGTGGAAACTACTGGCAAGGAGGTAACAATCTTTTTTTCTTTTCCAAGAACTTTGGCTACTAGGTGGAGAAAGCACTGTAGTAGGAAATGAAAGAAAGTAAAGAAAACAACTAAGATGTTACCTATAATAATCTGGGTGTGGTACAGATCATTGTGATCTCCAAATATTTCACGTGCCACCCTACACTTCCCAGGCTTATGCATTTACGTTGGAGCCATTTGACTAGTTCTGACCAAATGGGCTGTAAGCAAAAGTGACATTGTCATTTCCAGGTCACCTGAGGATCTTCAAAACCACGAGTGCAGATAATATAGCTACAAAATGGAGGAGGAGAATAGCCTAGATCACACTGGACTTTATGTAAGCCGCAGTACACCTCTGCTGTGTGAAACCACTGAGATTAGGACGCTAATTTGTAACACTAAATATAGCCTATTCTAAAACACTGAATATAAAAATGGCTTTGACTGGGAAGGGGAGGGGAGACAAAGATATGTAGATAAAAGGACAGATTCAAGGTTCATTTTAAAGTTGATAGGACTTGCAGAAGTATGGCCTAGAAGTAAGCATAGGGCAATCAAAGATGATCTTAAACATTAAGTATTGCTCCAGTAGGAAAATTCCCCTATAATATGCAATTTGGTTTGGCTATAATATTGATGATTAGTGAATAATGAAATATAACAGAAAAAAATGTCATAGAACTCATATTATTGTACTTCTGGTAAAGATATTCTGATACTCAAGTTAGGATTATAAAAATCATTGTTATGTTCATATACTACACTAAATTATACTCATATAGAAAAATAGCAATACCAGATTAAATTTAAGCAACCAAATCACATCGGACGCTTTGTGATATATGAAATAAATTTTCTTTTTTTTTTTTTGAGACAGAGTTTTGGTCTGTCGCCCAGGCTGGAGTATAGTGGTGCGATCTCTCCTCACTGCAACCTCCACCTCCCAGGTTCAAGTGATTCTTGTGCCTCAGCCTCCTGAGTAGCTGAGATTACAGGCATGTACCACCACACCCAGCTAATTGTTTGTATTTTTAGTAGGCACAGGGTTTCACTACATTGGCTAAGCTGGGCTTCAACTCCTGTCCTCAAGTGATCTACCCGCCTCGGCCCCCAAAGCGCTTGGATTACAGGCATGAGCCAGCAAGCCCGGCCTGAAATAAATTTTCTGTAGAGGGTAACTTATCCTACATTTTAATAGGAGGAATAAAACATGTTTGCTATGCATATAAGTGGTAAACAAAAATGTTTCCTTCCTAGAAAACATGTTTTTCTAAAAAAAGTAAGATTGTTAATAATTAAGATGTTACAGATAAATATATGGCTAACTTGCTCAAACAAGATCAACATGTTATACCCCAAAGTCAAACATTTTATGTAAACAACTTATATAATCAATGTTAATGGTTTACATAACTTACAGTGTAACCAATTAGCATATAACTAATGCACCAGCATATTCAGAGTGTCCCAACTCCCCAGTTAGCATATAAAAGCCTGGTCTGCCATTGACTCCCTGAATCTTTCTAGAGTATGCAAAACTGATCACAGACCACCACATGCTGACCATAATGTGGGGTCCCTGTCTCTAGTAAAGATCAAAGACATTGGTGAGTGGAGACCAACTGGTCAGTGAGAGATCACTCATTCCCCAGAAAGGTAGCATTATGACTTCAATTCCCATCCTTCCTTGCTTTCAGCCACCACTTAAGCTTGCTAAAAGAAATAAGTACAAGCTATTTAAACTTAAGTGGTTTTGAATGTAATTTATCTTGGTACTAATTACTTGTCGGCATCACAAACTTACATCTTTGTTTTGACCTCCTGGTATGAACTCATTTGGTCATGATGAATTTTTACAGTTTGCTAGACCCTATTTGCTACTTCATTTAGGATTTCTCTTTGCATCTATAGTCAAAGAAGATATGGATCTGCTGTTTTCTTGTCATATTTGGTTTTGGAATCAAGCTAATGCTACCCTCATAAAATGAGAAGTATTCCTTCCTCCTTGATTTTCTGAAGGAGTTTATGTAGGACTGGAATGATTATTCCTTGAGTTTCAATAAAATTAATCAGTGAAGCCATCTGGGTCACAAGTTTTCTATGTGGGAAAGTTTATAATTATTAATTTTTCTTTTTAACGTAAGGTTTTTCAGGTTTTCTATTTCTCATTGTGTCAGTTTGGTCGATTAGCCTATGTAGCTTAAATTGTTGAATTTATTGGCATGTAGTTGTTCATTATACAGTGATCCCTTAGTATCCATGGAGGATTGGTTCCACGATCCCCTGAGGATACCAAAATCTGTGGAAATGGTCAAGTCCCTTATATAAAATGACGTGCATGTGCATATAAGCTACATATACTCTATTGTATACTTTGATTTCTAGATTGCTTATATCTAATACAATGTAAATATTGCTTATAATACCTAATATAAACAATTGTTATACTCTTTTTAATTCTTATTTTTTATTGTATTATTTTATATTTTTCTTGACTATTTCCATTCATAGTTACTTGATACACAGATAAAGAGCCTGGGAATACAGAGAATGGTTTGTATTCCCCAATTATTCTACAATGCCGGAACACCTATAGTGATATTTTTCCTTCTTCCTGCTGTTAGTATTTTCCTAAATAATTTGCTAGCAGTTTGTAATTCTCTCCATTGTTTTTATGTTTTATAATCTGTGAATATCCAAACTTTATCATCTTTTCCTTCTATTTGCTTTGGGTTTAATTTAGTATTATTTTTACTGTTTCTTAAGTAGGAGACTTAGATCACAGACTACACTATTCTCCTTTCCTAATATAAACATGTACAGCCATACAGCACTACTTCAGTAATTTAGTACCTGCATCCCTCAAATTCTGATATGTCATGTTTCTAGTATTATTCAGTTCAAAACATTTTAAGTTTCTTGTGACTTCTTCATTCACGAGTTATGTGGAAATGTGTGATTTAAAATCTACATATTTCAGACCCACATATTTACCGTTTCTTAACATTTCTTTTTTCCTTTATGTAAATCTCAGTTTTTACCCAGTATGATTTTCCTTCAGCCTGAAGATCTTTTAAAATTTCTTTAGTGCATGTATACTGACAACTTCTATTTTTACTTATCTGGAAATATCATTTTGTGTCTATTTTTTAAAATATTTCACTGGGCAGAGAATTTTAGACTGATTTTTTTCCCCACCTTTCAGCACTTTAAATATATCATTCCATTTTTCTGGCTTACATACCTTCTAGTGAGAAGTCAGCAGTGATTTTTATTAACCACTTCTTCTGAATGTCTATTCTCTTGTTAGCTGAAGTCGTTTTCATTTCAGATATTTTTAGCTTTTGAAAGTTCAATGGTTCTTTATATGTTCGATTTATTTCATTATGTTCACATTTTCCTCTTAAGTCCTTGAGCATATTTACAATAGATATTTTAAGCTCTTTGCCTACTAATTTCATGATCACTATCATTTCCAGGTCAGTTTCCATTAATGATTTTTCTCTGCTTCTTTGCATGCCTAATAGTTGAATACACACATATGCACATACACACATCTAGTAGGTTTTATATAAATATACATATTAATGGTACTATGAATATTATGTTGTTGAATGTGTGGATTTTGTGGTCTTCCTTAAAGAGTGATCAATTCTGTTCTGACCGGTTATTATATTACTTGCTGTTCAACTTCTTAAACTTCAGCTTACTTTAAAGCTTTGTTAGAGCATGTGTAGGGTAGCCATTACACTAAGGCAGTTATCAAATTGAGGGAGAGGTGGATAGTCCGAGGAATATAACTAGTAAATTAATAAGTGTGTAGGTTTAACAACTATGACCAAATGAGATCTTTGGTTGTGATATTTTCACATATAACTGACAGGAAGAAAAGAGAATGGAAACCTACATTTCGGAGGGAACTCGACTAGCAAAATACCACCACAGGCCTAACAGAGACTGTCCCTGGGAACCAAATCCGCACCAAGAGAAAGCAGGGTGAAAATGCAGTGGTGTCTCCAATAAGAGTACACTAACACCCATGTTAGACACAGTCACAAAGAATCATGGACAAAGAGTAATTCCCAAAGAGCAAGGTCAGGGACAATGAAAGACAAAAGACAAGGGAGCTTATCTCAGAAAGAAAAATTAAGGTCCTAGCAAGACCTTACTCCACTGCCAGAGCAAGAAGTGTATTATTGTAAGGAATAGGAACTATCATATATGACCCATTCTTTTTTTTCCCAGTAGGAATTTTCCTTGTTCCTATACCATCATACAAGCAAGAGGTCAAGAAAATTAGGAAACTTGTTTATTAGTTCATTGGTTACCACATCAAGATGAACCACATACAAACCTGATACAGAGGACTTTACCCAATGAATGTGACTTTGGGTTATCATCCTTGAGAAGATGGTATGTTTTATGAACGAGAAAGAAGTACATGGACATTTGGGTAGCCAAAGAGGCAAACTGAATAGACTTCTTGTTTTCCCCTAATGTCCATCCTCCTATACTTTTTGGATAATAGAGTTCCTTGGGTTTCAGCTGAGCCCTCAGCAGCTCAGCTTAGAGACCTTATTTTTCCCAGCCTTACTTGCAGTTATGTCTGACTATACAACAAAGTCCTTGAAAACAGAATGTGAGCCAAAATTATGTGCACAACTTCTAGGTCTGGCCATTATCAATGATTGGGTTTGCCATTAAAAATGACTGAATATGGAAATGAAATGAAGTGCCAGTGACTCTCAACAATGCAGGCAAGGGCAGCATCCTAAGGAACAGCAAAGCCAAAAGGTCTCTGCTAAATCCTGTAAAGTGTATCTAATTCTTGACAGTTAAATGAGAGAAAAATAAATTATGTATATTTATGTTGAGTTCTCCTTGTTATAACGGCGTAACATATACCTTAAATAACATATTCATCCCTCAAAAATATTTCATACTATTAGGATCATTTGGGTTAACAAGCTCGCATTTAAAATGTTCATTGTCTTTAAGATGAGCCTTATTGACATATGTTAATAACTTACATACTCTATCAAGTTGTACACACACAATATAGACACACATATGCACACATTCATGAAGTAAACAACAAACAGAAACAAAAAAATAACTATACAGTTGTGACCTCTAGGAATTCTGGCATGAAAATAAACCACATTAAAAGGTACAGTTGAGGATGTCCAAGGACTATCTGAGATTGGAACTTAAAAAGGGTTCCAAAAAGGAAGAATAAATGGAGTAAACACATCTTGAGATCTTACGCAATTCTGCTTAGAACTCTGGCAGAACCTAGTGTCAACTGCCTAAACTGAAATTTTCAGTATTAATTAAAAATAATTCATGCAAGGGATGGGCAAATTTAGTCTTGTTCTCTTATTAGCTATCCTCCCACCCCCCAAAGAAAAAAAGAAAAAAAAGGAGAGATTGGGAAATATTTATGCACTCTATCGCTACCAAACCTCTTCTCTTGTATGGAAAGAATTTTGAAAGTTATAGCCTGTAAAATAGTCTTAAATATGTTTGTAAAATCTTTGTGTAACAACAAACATTGACAAATAAGGACATATTTTTTAAAAGGAAATACTGTAAATAAATGTTAAACTAATCAAAACATTTATTTGCTAAAGAAACAATTTCACTGTTCAATGAGCATTATGTGTATGTATGTGCATGTGTCACTTTTGTTCAGGAAGCCAGGCAACCATGTAGTGTTTTCAAACTAAACTGTACATGGGCCTGGATGAAGGGGCAAGTAAAATCCAACAAGAGTTTTGTACTCCAAACCCTGCCATTGCAAATCTACATCTGCTCAGTGGAAGGAAAATATTTTCCTAATGCACACAAATGAGCTAGCGATGGGCCTGCCAAACACTATAATGGGCCTTGAAAAGAAACAGGATAAAAATTAAAACTACCTTTATTAATCAAAAAGACGACTACCACCAAGCCAGAATCAAGTACAGGCATTCCTACTCTAACACAATATACGCCCTTCTGTATAACCTCATATTCTGCAAAATAAAAACAGCTAGACTTATTGTGAAGATCATTAGTGGCAGACCACACAATACCTAAGGAACTTTTAAATCTGAGCCCTAACAAAACAATAATGATTATTATAAAAATTGAAAGTTTCCACTGGCATTTGTACCTAAAATAAAGCAGCCCACATTTAAAGCTTCATATTCCGGGTCTCATGCTTCTTTTTTTGATGTGCATCCTTGAAGACATTAGTTCTAATAGAAACCAGTTTAACAAAAATTAAAAATATCTTCTAGAGACAGCATTTTTCATTAATCAATTTCTTTTTAACACAAGCAAAATATCTTTAAAGCTTCGTAAACACAGAAAAATGTATAGCCAATAAACCAGCAACTTATTGAGCTACAGGAAGATATTTCTACAGGATTTTTAGCATTTTGTTTAGACCTTCAGATACTGCTAAGAATTCCTCTTTAGTTGAGAAAAGCTTGATCTTCATCATTTCAAAACACTAACATGTTTGAAGTAATCTGGAAACAACCCACATTGTGGATATACACACAAAGTGTGTAAAAATCTACATTACATTGACATCATTCCCCTAAATGCCAAATATACACACAAATTTACATTTTAAAATGCTGTAACAGAACGAATTACATTTTTAAAATATCACTAGACATTAAATGAAAAATATTTCTAACAATCTTAATATTATGCAATATGCTATTTTAAATGATCCTGATGCTTACATGCATAAATTTGGAATATTGCATTTCCTCAGTGCTAAAGATGACATAAATTTTAAATACCATCAATTTCATAACATAATTCCCTGAAGTGGGAAAATAATATAATATTAATTGTATACATCTGGCCAGGCACAGTGGCTCACGCCTGTAATACCAGCACTTCGGTAGGCTGAGGCAAGCAGATCATTTGAGCTAAGGAGTTTGAGACTAGACTAAGCAGCACAGCAAAAACCTGCTTCTACAAAAAATAGAAAAATTAGCCAGGCATGGTGGTGCATACCTGTAGTCCCAGATACTAGGGAGGCTGAGTTGAGAAAATCCCTTGAGTCCAGGAGGTTGAGGCTGCAGTGAGTCATGATTGTACCACTGCACTCCACCCTGGGCAACACAGCAAGACTCTGACTCAAAAAAAGAAATTGTACATAACTGTATAAGGTATATCTCACTACTAGAAACATTAAAATGTGATAAAAAGGTGCATTTTGGAATCCAAGAAGCATGTTACATCGAAAGTACACATTTTCATGAGTTGTGATTTTTTTTTTACAACTATGAAAATTTATTTTTAAAAACAGTGCTAATCACAGTAACAGAAAACCAAATACTGCATGTTCTCACTTATAAGTGGGGGCTAAATATTAAACATAGACATAAATATGGCAACAATAGACACTGGGGACTAATGGAGGGGAGAGGAAGTGGGGTGGGTAAGGGTTGAAAAGCTAACTTGTGTATTATGCTCACTACCTGGACGATGGGATCAATCAGACCCCAAACTTCAGTATCATGGAATATATACATGTAACAAGCTTGCATATGTATGCCATAAATCTAAAATAAAAGATAGAAGCATTTTAAAAAGTTAATATGAATTCTATAAAAAAACTTTTAGAAACAAACAATATTTGTAGTATTTAGATTTGTCTAAGGAAGCTTAACATTGGGATTCATGCTTTTTAAAAATCATTTTTAGCTTTATTAAGATTCAAATGACAAAAATATTACATATTTATGGTGTACATATTTATATATTAACATGATGCTGTCCTATATGTACACATTGTATAAGATTAAACCATGCTAATTAACATATCCATTGCCTCATATAATTTTTCTATGGTAGGAACATTTAACATTTTTTATGGTAAGAACATAGAAAATATCGTAAGTCAAAATGCACTGAATTGGTCAGGCGCAGTGGCTAATGCCTGTAATCCCAGCACTTTGGGAGGCCAAGGCAGGTGGATCACCTAAGGTCAGGAGTTCAAGACCAGCCTGGAGAACATGGCAAAACCCCATCTCTACTAAAAATATAAAAACTAGCCAGGTGTGGTGGCAGGTGCCTGTAATCCCAGCTACTGGGGAGGCTGAGGCAGAAGAATTGCTTGAACCTGGGAGGTAGAGGTTGCAGGGAGCCAAGATCGTACCACTGGACTCCAGCCTGGGTGACAAAGCAAGACTCCATCTCAAAACAAAACAAAAAGAAAAGAAATGCATTCAATTATGTCTCAATAAACTCAACTTAAAGTTGAAAAATTGTAAGTTGAGCCATCATAAGTCAGGGACTCAATACAGTATGTTATTATTAACTACAGTCACCATGCTGACAATCTCCAGAACTTATTCCTCCTGACATCCACACCTACACACACTACATTTTCCTTATCTATTCATCTGTCAGTGGTCACAGTTTGACTGCATACTTTGGCCACTGTAAATGAGTATCAACATGAGAGTGCAGGTGTCAATTCAACATACTGATTTAATTTCCTTTTGATATATACTCAGAAGTAGGATTATTGGGTCATATGGTAATTCTATTTTAAATTTCCAGAGAAACCTCCTTACCATTTTCTGTAATATCTGTGCTTATTTACATTCCCACAGTGTACAAGAGTTTCCTTTTATCTGTATCCTCTCCAACATTTGTTATTCTTTGTCTTTCTTGTAATACCCATTTTAATAAGTGGAGATGGTATCTCACTGTAGTTCTAATGGGTATTTCCCTGATGATTAGTGATGTTGAGCACTTTCTCAGCTGTGTCTTGGTCATTTGTATACTTTTTTTTTTTTTTTTTTTTGATTCAGGGTCTCACTCTGTCACCCAGGATGGAGTGCAGTGGCGCGATCTTGGCTCACTGCAACCTCAACCTCCTGGGCTCAAGTGATCTTCCCATCTCAGTCTCCTGAGTAGCTGGAACTGCAGGTGCATACCACCATGCCTGGCTATTTTTGTATTTCTTTGTAAAGACGGGGTTTTGACATGTTACCCAAGTTGTTCTCAAATTCCTGAGCTCAAGCAATCCACCAGCCTACGCCTCCTTGGCCCCTTTGCCCATTTTTTAATCAGGTTATTTGTTTTCTTACTATTGAGTTGTTTAACTTCCATATGTACTTTGGAAATCCCCCCTTTTCAGATGTATAGTTTGCAAATATTTTCTCCGATTCATAGGTTGTCTCTTCACTCTGCTGTTTCTTTTGCTGTGTCAAATCTTTTTAGTTTGATGCAATTTCATTTGTCTACTTTTGCTTTTGTTACCTGTGCTTTGGAGTGCATATCCAAAAAACATTTGCCAACACCAATGTCGAGAAGCTTTTTCTCTGTTTTACTCTAATAGTTTTACAGTTTCAGGTCTCATGTTGAAGTCTTCAATCACCTCAAGTTGATGTGTGAATTTGGGGTAAGATAAGGGTCCAATTTCATTCTTTGATATGTAGATAACCAATTTTCCCAACACTGTTGAAAAGGTTATCCCTTCCTCATTGTGTGCTCATAGCATCTTTGTTAAAGAATAATTGGCCATAAATGCATGGATTTATTTCTAGGCTCTCTATTCCGTTTCATAAGTATATGTGTGCTTTTAATTCCAGTAGCATGCTGTTTTGATTATTATAGTTTTCTTAATGTATTTTGAAGTCAGGTAATAAGGTGCCTCCAGCTTTGTTCTTTTTGCTCAAGGTTGCTTTGGTTCGTGGGGTCTGGCTTGGTTTTACATAAATTTTAGAATTTTTTTCCCATTTCTATGGAAAATACCAGTGGAATTTTGATAATAATTATATGGAATTTGTAGATTGCTTTGGGTGGTATGGACATTTTAACAATTCTTCCAATCCATGAACACAGGATGTTTTTCCATTTGTCTCTTTTTCCATTTTTTCATCAATGTTTAGTTGTTGGTGTACAGATCTTTCACCACCATGGTTAAATTTATTCCTAAGTATTTTACCATTTTAAGTAGGATGGTTTCTTTTGGACAGCTTAATATTAGTGTATAGAAATAATACAGATCTTTGTAGATTGATTTTACATCCTGAAACTCTAACTAATGTATTTCTAACATTGTTTTGATGGGGTCTTCACAGTTTTCTATCTCTAAGATGTCATCTGCAAAGAAAATTTAACTTCTTCCTTTCCCTGATTTGGATGCTTTTTTCTTTTCTTTCCTCTCTCTTCCCCTTTCCCTCCTCCCTTTCTCTTCTTTTCTTTTTCTTCCTTCCTTCCTTCCCTCCCTCCCTTCCTCTTCCTCTCTCCCTTTCTTTGTCTTTCTTTTCTTCCTTTCTTCTTTTCTTTCCTTTCTTTTTCTCTCTTATTTATTTTTACGCCTAACAAACCTGTCTAGCAATTCCAGTATATGTTGAATAGAATGGTCAGAATAGGGGTATGATCTGAACAGTGTCCTCAAAATTCATATGTTAAAACCCAATTCCCAATGTGGTGGCCTTAAGAGGTTGGGCCTTTGGAGACAATTAGGTGATTAGGCTCCACCTTTATCATGAGATTAATACCCTTATAAAAAAGGCCTGAGGAAGCTTGTTTTCCCTGTCCACCATGTGAGATGAGAGGCAGAAAACACCAACATGAGGCAAAGAACAAGTCCTCACCTGACACTGAATCTGCTGACAACTTGGTCTTGGACTTCCCAGCCTCCAGACTGTAAAAAAATTCTTTTGATAATACGTTACTGAGTCTAAGGTATTTTCTTACAGCAGCCCAAGCAGACTGAAATGGTCTTAGAGGAAAAGGTTTCAAGTTTTTGCCACTAAATTGAATGTTAACCCAATTCATATCATATATGGCCTTTATTGGTAGAGAGGTACATTTCTTCAATACCTAATTTGGTGAAAGCCTGAATTCTGTCAAATCCTTTTGCTGCAAATGTATTGAGATAAGAATATGTTTTTTGTCCTTCATTCTATCAATGTGGTGTATCCTATTTATTGATTTGTATATGTGGAACCATCCTTGCATCCCAGGAATAAATTCCACTTGACTGTGGTGAATGATCCTTTTAATGTGTAGTTAAATTCAGTTTGTTAGTATTTTGGCAAGGATAGTCACAAAGGACATTGGCCTATAATCTGTTTTTTGTTTTTTTCTTATAGTGTCCTTTTCTCGGTTTGGTATCAGAGTAATGCTGGCCTCATAAAATGAGTTTGAAAGTATTCCCTCCTCTTTAAATTTTTTTTGAGTACAGTGAAGTCATCGGGTACTGGGCTTTCCTTTGATGGGGGTCTTTATTACTGTTTTCATCTCTTTATTTGCTATTGGTTAGTTCCAATTTTCTATTTCTTCATGATTCATGTTAGAGTGTATGTGCCTAGGAATTTATGCATTTATAGGTTATGCAATTTGTTGGCATAGAGATGTTCCATAATAGTCTCTTATGATCCATTATATTTCTGTGGTATCAGCTGTAATGTCTCCTTTTTCATTTCTGATGTTATATATTTGGGTCTTTTTTCATTTCTTACTGTAGCTAAGGTTTGCTAATTCTGCTTATCTTTACAAAAAATCAATTCTTGCTTTCATCGATCTTTTCTATTGTTTTTCTAATATCTACTGCTTTGATCTTATTTCCTTCTTGTACTAATTTTGGGATTAGTTTGTTCTTCTTTTTCTGCTTCCTTGAAGTATAATGTTGTTTGAGATGACTTTTTTAATGTAGGTGTTTTTTAATGTCTGGCTTTTCAGAAACATTTTGCTTAATTTCCACATATCTGTGAATTTTCCAAAATTCCTCCTGTTACTTATTTCTCATTTCATACCATTTTGGTTGGAAAAAATACTTGATATGATCTCAATCATGTTGGTTAAGATTTGTTCTGGGGCCTAACATATGATCAATCCTGAAGAATGTTCCATATGCACTTGGAAACAATGTATATTATGATGTTGGATGGAATATTCTATATATGTCTGTTAGGTCCATTTGGCATAAACTATAGTTCCAGCCCAATGCTTCCTTTTGATTTTGTCTGGATGATTTATTCATTGTTGAAAGTGGGGTATTAAAGTCTCCTACTATTATTGTATTGCAGTCTATTTCTTCCTTCAGATCGATTAATATTTGCTATATTTAGATTCTCTGATATTGGTTACATACGTTTATAATGTACTATCCTCTTAACAAACTGGTGTCTTTATCAATATCTACTTACCTTTTTGTCTCTTTTTACATGTTTTGACCTAAAGTGTATTTTTTTCTGATATACATGTAGCCACCCCTGCTCTCTTTTGGTTCCCATGTGCATGGAATACCACATTTTATTCTTTCACTTTTAGTCTGTGTGTGTCCTTATACTTGAAGTGAGCCTCTTACAGGGCACATATAGCTAGCTGGGTGTTAAAAAAAATCCATTCACTGACAATATGTTTTTAAATTGGATAATTTAATATATTTATATCTAAGGCAATTGTTGATAGGTAAAGGTTTATTATTGCCTTTGTGTTCACAATTTTTTTCTTTTAAATTTTTTGTTGTTGTTGTTAGACAGAGTCTGGCTCTGTTGCCCAGGCTGGAATGCAGTGGCGCAATCTCTGCTCACTGCAAGCTCTGCCTCCCAGGTTCACGCCATTCTCCTGCCTCAGCCTCCAGAGTAGCTGGGACTACAGGTGCCTGCCACCACGACCGGCTAATTTTTTTGTATTTTTAGCAGAGACGGGGTTTCACTGTGTGAGCCGGGATGGTCTTGATCTCCTGACCTCATGATCCGCCCACTTCAGCCTCCCAAAGTGCTGGGATTACAAGCGTGAGCCACCACACCTGGCCTGTTTTTTTTTTAAATCAGATTCTTTGTTCCTTTCTTCCTCTCTTGCTGTCTTCCTTTGTGATCTGGTGATTTTCTGTAATTATATGCCTGGATTCCTTTCTCTTCATCTTTTGTATATCTACTATAGGTTTTTGCTTTGTGGTTACAATGAGGCTTAAGAGAACAATTCATAGTTATTAGGAGTCTATTTCAAGCTGATAATAACTTCAATTTCATATACTAAATCTCTATACTTTTATTCCTATTCTAGCTTTTGATATCACAATTTACATCTTTTCATATTGTACATCCTATGACAAATTATTGTAGCTATTTTTAATAGCTTTGTCTTTTAATTATAAAAACATAAGTGATTTATATACCACCATTACATTATTATTCTGAATTGACTATTTCCTCACTATCACCAGTGAGTTTTACACTTTCATATGTTTTCATGTTCCTAATTAGCATTCTGTTTTTTTCAGCCTGAAGAATTCTCTTTACCATTTCTTGTAAGGCAGGTTAGTGATGATTAACTTTCTCAGATTTTGTTTGTCTGGGAAAGTCGTCTTTCTCCCTTTCTGAAGGACAGTTTTGTTGGGTAAAGTATTCTTGGTTGGTAGGTTTTTTTTTTCCCCCCCAGCACTTTGAATATATCATCCCACACTTTCCTGGCTTACAAAGTTTCTGCTTAGAAATGTGCAGATAACTTCCTGAGGGCTCCCTTGTATGTGAAGATTTTCTCTTGCTATTTTCAATAGTCTCTCTGTGATTTTTGACAGTTTGATGATAATATGTTGTAGTATGGTCTTTGGTTTGAAAATGACTGGAGACCTTGGACCCTCCTTTACCTCAATGTGGTATCTCTCCCCACATTTGTGATGTTTTCAGTCATTATATCTTTAAAAATGCTTTCTACCCCTTCTCTCTTCTTCCTTAATTGCTATAATGTGAACAATTAGCTCTCTTCCCCAGATTTGTGATGTTTTCAGTCATTATATCTTTAAAAATACTTTCTACCCCTTCTCTCTTCTCCTTCCTTAATTGCTATAATGTGAACATTAGCTCTCTTGAGGATATCCCATAAATTGCACAGGCTTTCTTCACTCCTTTTCATTATTTTTCCTTCTCTGACTGGATATTTTCAAATAACCTGTATTTGAGTTCACAGATTCTTTATTCTGCTTGATCAATTCTGCTGCTGATGCTGTTGCATTTTCCACTTTCTTCAGTTTATATTCAGCTCCAGAATTTCTGCCTAGTTATCTTAGTTATCTTTTTTTCTTAATAATTTCAATCATTCTGTTAAACTTCTCATTTTATTTCTGTATTGTTTTCCTGATTTTGTTGAATTGCCCCTCTGTGTTCTCTCGTATTTTACTTAAAAGAATCATTTTGAATTATCTGCCAAGATATTCATAGATCTTCTATTTCTTTAGGGTTAGTTCCTGCAAAATTATCATGTTCTTTGGTGGTGGTATGCTTCTTTGGCTTTTCATGTTGCTTGTTACTTTGAATTAATGTCTGCATAGTTGATGAAGCAGTCACCTCCTTCTGACTTCATATACTGGTTTCAGTGAGGAAAAAAACTTCTCCTTCAGGTGGGTGTGAGGACAACAGCTGGGTGCAGTGTGACACGTCTGACTCTAGTAAATGCATAGCAGCAAAATCTCTGTATAGCTCTATCAACTGATGTTAGCACTGCCAAAGATCACAAGGATCCTCAGCAGCCACTGTCTACAGCAGTAGCAAGGGCTATTGGGTGTTCCAGTCATGAAGACTGGTGGGGTCAGTCCTCCTGATCTCTTTTTCTCCTACCAGGAAAGCTGTGGCCAGTGGAATCCCTCTTGGCACTGGGTCTAACTTGCAGGTGCATTTGCAGTGGTGACAGCAATGGTATCTCATATGAGTCATCCATGAAACAGCTAACAATTTGGATTCTGGAGCATGGGCATGTGTAGGAACCATGGCTCCAGGGTCTAGTGCTGAGGTGGCACCCATATCCAGAGTGCAGGTTCCCCCATTCCCATGTTAGTAACAATGTGCAAGATGTGACTGCTTTTGGAGCTGCCAGGGGGCTGAGATCCAAAGCAGCAGCACACACAGAGCTACAATGTTTCCAGGGTCTGGGGCATGGACTCACTGTGGTAGAAGTAGTTTCATAGACAGAGAAACCACAGCTCCAGGGCCCAGGGTACAGATTATTCCATAAAGGCAGTGGTTCTTGTTTCTGAGGCATGGGCACACAGGGAATTACAAAGGTTCTGGGGTCCAAGGAGTGGGCTAGTACATTGTGATGATGGCTCAGATGTCAGAGGCACAGATGTTGAAAGAGTGGCAATGGAGCCAATGTTCATAGCAAAGCAACCTGGGCTCCAAGGCTTGGATTGAGGCTAGTCCACAGCCACGATGGCTCTTGTGTTTGAGGTGAGAATGTGCATAGTGGGACAGAATCTGGAATGTGGATATGTGGTCATGGAGCCAAGGTCTGGTGTGTGGGCATGCACGGGGCAGTTGAAGCTCTAGAGTCTAGGGCTCATGTTAGGATTGGGAGGGTGGTGGTCCCAATCTTGGACACGCAGCTCCTTCTTGGTGGCGGTGGTGGGGGTAGGGGATGCAACCACATCTTCCTCTCTAGGGATCCACAGTGGTGATGGCTGTTGATCACCTCAATGGCAAAAGATACTGATGTTGTGGCCAGTGGTGACTATGGTAGCACCCACCATGTACCTCATACTGACAGCCCCCACCTTTCTTTGTTTCTAGCCATCTCCAGACGTCTCAGGTATGCCAGTCTCCCCAGCTATCCTTTCTGTGCAGTTATCCTCTGGATTTTTGTTTGTTTGTTCACTCCACTATGTTGTTGCAGATTTGTACTTAAACATTTGAGCCCTCCCAAGGTTACTTTCATTCACGGAAAGATACCTAGTTCTTGTTTTTTGTTCGGGAATGAAGACTGGTATCTCCTACCCGACTATCTTGCTTATATCACTCAGCTGAGCTGTGCTTTCTTGTCAAAATTAGGAAAACAAAGGTGATCATTTCCGATGACAAATACAATTAACACCTGCATAACTTCTGCAAACAGTTTTACTATTCTGCTTTCTCCATACAGGACATAAATGCCATTTTGTTTCATCTATGAAGGTGGTTTATTTTTAAGTAAAGGTATATAGAACATTTAAGTGATACATATTATATAGAAGTCTCAAAGAAAATTATGTTATGATCACCTGTAGACTTTTCTAAGCAATATGGTCCAAGAGGATGAGTTTCTCCACCTCTCCCCAGCCTGTGAGAATCAAGGCAATCAAAAGACTTATTTACTTGGTCATCCTCAGATGTGTTGGGGTGAAGAAGAGAGGATTGTGATTCACTAATTTATAGCAAGATTTAAAGAAATTAATATATATACAAGCAATCTGATGCTTTTTTTCATCAAAAACTTCAACTTTATAGTAATATCTTAATTTTCCTTTGAAAACAAAACACCTTTTTTTGTTATGTGGATGTTGAAAATGACTCAGTCAATTTAACTTTGGCCTAAGCCAGCTAAAGTCTGTAGATATAGAAGTACAGCCTTAAATGGGAGTTAAAGGATCCAGGCTAAAATCCCAGCTTTGCCATTAACTAACTAACAACACTGAGAGAAAATCTAGTACACATGTAGTCTTTTAAACATCACGTTGCAAAAAAAAGCCTTTTTAAAATCAAATGAGCTTATTTTGATTGAAGTACTACTTCCCTCAAAGATGTCCACATGCCACAGTAGACAATATTTCTTGCTTGGGCATGGTAGCTCATGCTCTGATACCAGCAATTTGGGAGGCCAAGGCAGGAAGACAGCTTAAAGCCAGGAATTCAAGACCATCCTGGGCAACATAGCTAAACCTTGTCTCTATAAAAAAATGTTAATATTTAGCCAATCATGATGGCACACATCTGTAGTCCTAGCTACTCAGGCAGGAGGATCCCTTGAGCTGAAGAGTTCAGACTGCAGTGAGCTATGACTATGCCACTGTACTCCAACCTGGGCAACAGAGTTGAGACCTTGTCTCTAAAAATAAAAATAAAAATAAATAAAATATTTCTTTCCCATTTTTAGCTACTAGTTCATTTACAATTACACTTTTGAATTTTTGCCCTTTACTTCCCTTCCACTTCTCCCACAGAAAAGAAAAGGTTCTTCATTTAAGTATCATTTGCAAATTCCCTAGAATTCACTCAACTTTTTGTTTTCCTTATAAACAAAATAAAACAAAATTCAACTTGTCCCATCTGTCAGACATGCAGGGAATAAAAAAAGATAACAAATACAAAAAAACCTATAAACTCCACATTATACAAATACAAAGTTACTCTTGTTTACAATGAATAATGAAATGTTATCAGTCTCTTTGCCCTCTGAATCTTGGCACTGAGTTTCTACTCCTATTTATCCAATTCCTCAAAGGGAAATACTGGATCACCTTGCTTTTCAGTTCTTTTCCTTTCCATTAGCAAAGCAGGAAAGCAAGAACAAAACCATGAGTATCCATTTCTATGGGTCTGCAAAAAATTAATTATTCTCTATTTTTTAATCTGGAGTCTCCCAACAGCTCTTACTAAACATCAACAATTCCCCTTTCTTCTTTGGTGAATGCCTAAATCTATTGAAAAGAATTCCCTTAATCAAGTCTGCTTATTTACATATCTAAGTAAAAACTTTAAGAAAATTTGAATATATGGTGACCAATTTAGGGATAGAGTGGGATTTTTTTTCCCCCAACATTTGAAACAATTGTGTGATTTGGAAGATATTGGTAGGTTTCCTGGAATAAGACAAGCAGCATTATTTCTTCCTTTTCCACAACCCTTGGAAAATTAAAACATGCCTGTGTCAAAATCTGTGCTTCCCCAAAATGCAGCCTGGAAAAATGTAACTGATCCTCATTCCCCCGAAAAAAAAGAAAAGAAATGCTAGAATTCTATGGCTCTACCATCAGATGAGAAATAACATAATCGTAGCCAACTTTTGTCAGTGACTCACCCACATCCTCTCACATTTAACCAGTTCAGTGCTCATGGACCTTACTGGACAAATAAAAAGAACACTGGAGGCAAAAATCTATTCATATTACAATGGAAGGACTACATCTTAAACCTACAAAAAACAAAGTCTCCCTACTATGCTTTCCAAAGGAAAGTGACTTTCTTTTACTTCGAATGCATACTAGCCTCTCAACCAAAAGTTATTATTAATGTCAATTAGTAACATCATTATGAATTAAAGTCTATTAGTAATATCATTAGGAACTAATTTATTGCCTACTACATTTTTGGAGGAAAAGTAAAAAAGTCAAGCCAAATATATATTTTTTTTTAAAAAAAGGTAATTGTAATGACTAATGTGAATAGTATCCAATTTTCTAAAACAATTATATTCCTTCACAGCTAACTTCCTGATCAATTTTTCCTATTAGGGCTACTGACTCAAAGAAAAATAGAAGGCATATAATATTAATACCATCTAAAATTTTTAAGGTAAATATAATGCATTTTACTTATCAACTTTAAAAATTGCAAACATTGAATATTATAATAAAATCATTACTTTTAAATGTCCATATTTTGGTATATTTCATTTATTCAGTCATTGAACATTTATGGGAAGGTCTATGCTGTACAAGAAACATCCTGTGGCCAGTTTAATATTAGAAACAAAGGAAGGAATGGAAAAAAACATTAAGTAAACACAATGCAACTCCACAATGAAATTTTTAAAACCCATATATAGAAGAGAGAAATTTCAGATTGCCAGCCTCAATGTTTATGTCTTTACAACTACATATACAAATACAGAAATAGTCATTCATTCACTCAACAAATACCAAGCAATCATTAAACAGAAGACAATACTAGGCTATACGATGAAAGAGTAGTACTAACACTCAAGCTGCTTAAAATTAAGTTGAAGTCAACTTTAGTATTTACCACTCTAGATCTTATACTTTAAGAAATCAACATATTCAATAAAGACAATGAAAATTTGTGTTAGCACTCACTTAAAAATTTAGAACCACAAAATGCATCTGTTTACTTAGTATTTTATGTTTAAAGTTTCACTCTGAACTTTATACATTAAAAATACTCATGTAGATTTGAAAACTCTTTTCACAAACGTAGAGAAGAAAATAACAAAAATAAACTTATAAGGATATTTTATATTTAAATATGAATTTAATGACCTGAGATAGAACTGATTAATTCCAACTTTAAAAAACAGAAACTGCTTTTATATTCACACCAAGAGATACAAATAAAGTTATGTCATTTGTTCTTAATATTTAGTCAACTTCAAAATTAATATAATGTTGAATAGTCTTTCCCACAAGAAATCTACTAGTGTTAGCAAAAATATTCAAAACAAAATTTTGTATTTAATGTATGGGAAGATATATGAAATCAAGAAATGTTGAATAGATTTCAAGTATTAAAGAAAACCCAAAAAAACAAAAACAAAACAAGTATCGAATAATTCAGTGATATAAAAAATGTAAAGAGCTGTTACATAAATTTAGTATTATTGATTTGTATAGATCAGATGAGTTTAACCTTAAAGCAAAGTTTATTTGACCTTCAAAAAATTCAGGTGGGTCTTTAACAACCAAGGTATTAATCATAATATTAAGAGGCCAATAATGCAAGAGGCCAGAATCCTACCTTAATGAACTGACAGTAAATTTCTTAGATTCATTATTTTCTTAAAATTTATGTCTAGAGTCTCTGAATCCCCTCTAGCTGATTATGGGAAAAAGAAAGAGAGTAGGAGAAATAAACTTTTCAAACCAGAACCCAATTTTTTCCAGGTTACTTTCCTTCAGTTTACCTAACAAACTTGCAGAGTTGGTTAAAAATAGGAGGTACATTATTTTGTAAAAAAAAGTGTTTCTATCATTTGAATTTCACCATTTCTGTGTTATGTTTCACACAAATGTCTAAACTTAGTGTTGCCTCACCAAATTCAAGAAATAAATGTAAATCTCAAAATGTTTTGAAAAATCAAAATTTATATGCCTTTGATAAGAAATTATCAGAAAGTTCGCCGGGCACAGTGGCTCACCCCTGTAATCCCAGCACTTTGGGAGGCCAAGGTCGGCAGATGACCTAAGGTCAGGAGCTTGAGACCAGCCTGATCAACATGGAGAAACCCTATGTCTACTAAAAATACAAAATTACCTGGGCATGGCGGTGCACGCCTGTAATCCCAGCTACTTGGGAGGCTGAAGCAGGAGAATCGCTTGAACCCAGGAGGCAGAGGTTGCGGTGAGCCAAGATCGCGCCATTGCACTCCAGCCTGGGCAACAAGAGCGAAACTCCATCTCAAAAAGAAAAAAAGAGAAAAAGAAAAAGAAAAAAAGAAATAATCAGAAAGTAAAAAGTGTGGTATCTACCCTTAATAGGGGTTGGTTAAGACTAGCAGATATATTAGCAAACTGTATAGGACAAAACACAATTTAATGACAAATTGTATGGCAGACTAAGCACTATAGGAAATCAATGAAGGGACTACTAATGAAAATAACATTATAGTTCAAAACGGTCTGAGAAAACAAAATTTTCTTTCTTTTTTTGATATGAGTTTTACTCTCGTCACACAGACTGGAGTGCAAGGGGGTGATATGGAATCACTGCAACCTCCAACTCCTGGGTTCAAGCAATTCTCCTGCCTTAGCCTCCCAGGTAGCTGGGACTACAGGTGCACACCACCATGCTGGGCTAATTTTTATACTGTATTTTTTGTATAGATGAGGTTTTGCTATGTTGCCCAGGCTGGTCTCGAACTTCTGGGTTCAAGCAATCTGGCCACCTGGGCCTCCCAAAGTGCTGGGATTATAGGCGTGAGCCACCACACCCTGACCAAAAGTTTCTTATTCTTGTTTCTAGCTTAAAAAAGACAAATCGCTCCATTAGCTCTTCTCAACAACAAAAAATACTTAATTTACTGAATGTGCCCACTAAATTATATTTAAATACTTCAAAAGTATTGTATACACAAAAATTGGTAAACTTTCAGACTTCTTTCAGAACACATGTACCTAATAATTCTTGTAGCTATAAGTATCAATGATGCAATGTTGAGAAAACAGCATGTTACAAGAGAATAAGCATATGTTTAGAGTCATATATGTGAGCAAAATCCTGTTTCTGCCACTTACTTGGCTTTTTAACCATGGGTAAGTTACTTAACCCATGCTGAGTGTGTTTCTTCTTAAGTGAAATAAGGATAACAACTACCTGCTAGGGTTGTTGAAAGAATTAAATGAGATATCATATGTTAAATAACTAGCACAATGCCAGCCAGAAAAATAATCTGTGCTTATTAACTACTATAAATTCCACATGCAAACAAATTTCAACTACAGTGATATCAGAACACTAGAAGACTAGAATGCCCACTTTGCTTTATATTTTATTTCTCACCATAAAAACTAATACACTGACCTTCTATTTCTTAGTAAATATCAATGTGTTTGGTTTCCAATTCTGTAATTCTCATTTATTTTTGAGAATTTGAAAAAGTTTTTTTTTAACTTTTAAGTTCAGGGGTACAAGTGCAGGTTTGTTACATAGATAAACTTGTGTCATGTGGGTTTGTTATACAGATTATTTCATCGCCCAGGTTTTAACCCTAATGCCCATTAGTTAATTATTCCTGATCCTCTCCCTCCTCCCACCCTGCACCCTTTAAAAAGCCCCAGTAAGTGTTGTTCCCCTGTACATATCCATGTGTGACAGACTTCTTTCCCCCAAAATGCTATATATATAAACAGTAATTTACATTAATTTGGGAACAGTAATAGATTCCCTGAAAACTAGATTAAAAATTATGCTTTTTAGACCATTTCAATTAAAATTTAGTCAATTAAATAAAATTAAAAACTCATTTCCTTAGTATCACTGGCCAAATCTTAAGTGTTTAATATCCACATAAGGCTAGTGCCTATTGGATAGCACACATATAAAAGATCCATCATCTCAGAAGTTTCTATTGGACAGAGCTGGTCTGTAGTGTTATCATGGTGTGATAATTGAAACTACTTTTCTCTGCTTTTTATTTTTTAATATGGTGATACCTGTCTCTCAAGTACATGCCCCAAAAGGCAGAGGTTGTGAACACGTTGCTCACAACTGAATCTTAGTGTCTAGCACATTATAAGCATTCAATAGATATCTTACAGCTGACATTATAGTTTTGTTTTAGTTATACTAAGCTAGCAAAAACTGAGTTGGTAAAGGCCAGTTCTGAAAGCTGTAAGTATAACGAGTAGACAGTTAAGGAAAAAAAGTAGTAAGTCAACACACATGTGCTCTCAACTGATACGCTCCCAAAGACAATGAGGGCTCCGTATGTACAGACTAAGATTTTTTAGTTAGATACACATATTAACTAGATCACTTAAACAAAGATTAGGCCTTGTCCACAGACTATTCAAGAATAGAAAAAATGCCTATTTATAGCTCAATAATTTCATTATTCCCGTATGGGTTTTTCCTAGTTTGGTAAATTTATTTTTAAATAGTATTTATATACTCACACACAATAATTTAACAAATAAAACATTTTAAAAATTCACTGAAAGTTTTGTAACATAAAAGATTATGGTGGCTGGGTGTGGTGGCTCACACCTGTAATCCCAGCACTTTGGGAGGCCGAGGCGGGTGGATCACAAGGTCAGGAGTTGGGGACCAGTCTGACCAACATGGTGAAACCCTGTCTCTACTAAAACTACAAAAATTAGCTGGGTGTGGTGGCACACACCTGTAACCCCAGCTACTCAGGAGGCTAAAGCAGGAGAATTGTTTGCACTTGGGAGGCAGAGGTTGCAGTGAGCAGGATTGCACCAGTACACTCCAGCCTGGGTGACGGAGCAAGACTCCATCTCAAAAATAAAAATTAAAAAAAAAAAAAAGAGTATAGCATCAAGATTTTAGAAAAGCCATTTCTTGTCAATGTACCTGGAAACTAAGATAATTGCTGCTATATATGCAATAGAAAATAGTCTAATAATAATTTTGCACTTACACTGCCATATTTTTTCTAAGGGTATATTCATCCAAATCGTCATCAGAGCTGCTATCAGTTGCATCGGAATCCAAACCCTCTTCAACATGAGACAACAGCCCTGTAGCAGACAACGCAAATCTTTGGATTTCCGCAGCTGTACACCGTGCAAAGCCATTTTTTGCATCATCCCACAATTTATTCTCTGCAGTCAATGTGTTAACTTCTGGCTTAATTTCAGTGCATTTAGGTAAACTGTTACTCAAAATTGTGGTAGGTTCATGAAACATCTTCATTTTGGGGAGTTGGTGTTTCATAGACAATTTCATCTGCTGACCATAGTGCTTAACAACATGCTTTGCCAGGAGCATCTGCAAATGTTTCTGAGTTCTTCTAGCCTGGCTAAGTAAAATTTTCTGTTTGCTTACACAATGAAGTAAACGAGCATTTACTTCCTCCTCTTTTTCAGCAGCTGAAGAACTAATAGACACATTTGAGTGGCCAGCTACAATTTTCTTTTGAGCACAGTGCAATAAACCCTTTTTAATCTCAGCATCAGTAACTTTATCCAAAAGTGCATTCCCTTGATACCATTTACAGTTTTGTAGTTGTACTTTATCTACATTAGTGTCTTTGGTTATATTTGAATCCAAAATAATTTGTACATCTTTCATGCACTGGCTCGTGGTATCTGATAAAGGTTCCTTTTTGATGAACTCTTCAGAATGAGAAAGACAGATTTTACCAAGCTGAATGTTGCTGCCATTATACAGTATGTTTTTCAGCTTATTGCAACTGGGCTCCCCTAATTTCTTTTGTTTATAATTCTCATTGTATTTATTTAATGTAGAATTAGATCTCATTAAAAAAACAGTCTGGTAATGTTTTGAAGACTGAGGGGAGCCAAAATGTTTTAAATTCACAAAATTAGTATTAAGAGTAGATTCGGGAGTTGGAAATCCAAGCATCTGAGAAAAGGTGTCTCCCTTTAGCTTTTCATCTCCAGTTCTTGGACTTTCCATGTAGAGCATCTTGTCAGACTCCATGGTACTTGGCAAAGATGAAAAGCTGATACCCTTTGCTGTTGCCTCCCTCAGAGCTGGGGTCATGGCGATTCCTGTAGATAAGTAATGGAAACCTACAATAATGTAAAAATAAATGGTCAAATATCTAGAAAAAAATTTTATGCTTATACTTTTTTCTAAGGGCAACATGTCCGATATTTCTGATTAAAACATGAAGGAACAAAACTCCCCCTTCATCTCCCAAGTCCCAACATTATTTCAACAAAGATAAAGCTATTCTTCCCTCTGACTGGGGGCCTAATAGCTAAAGCTCCAATTAAAGCTACACATTGCTAGTACACAATAGGTGTTCAACAAATATTTGTGGATGTAATTACATCTCAGAATTCCATTTTTTTACATTTAGTTACAGTCCAAAGAAAAAATATTCCAGCCTAGAATCTGATAATAACAATTGAAAATGTGACTCAATTGCGCACTTTCAGTCAAAAATACGAATTACTTATCTTTATAAAATATAATAAATTGCTCTAAAGTTCTATTCCTGAATTTAATCATCACAGCCTGAACGGTATTAATAACAAGAATTAAAATATAATAAATAATGTGTAAGAAGACCTAAGTGAGGCCGGATGTGGCAGCTCACACCTGTAATCCCAGCACTTTGGGAGGCCGAGGTGGGCGGATCACCTGAGATCAGGAGTTGGAGTTTACCACGGCCAACGTGGCAAAACTCTGTCTCTACTAAAAATATAAAAATTAGCCAGGCATGGTGGTGGGCAACTGTAATCCCAGCTACTTGGGAGGCTGAGGCAGGAGAATCGCTTGAACCCGGGAGGCAGAGGTTGAAGTGAGCAGAGATCACGCCAACGCACTCCAGCCTGTGCAACAGAGTGAGACTCAAAAAAAAAAAAAAAAGAAAAGAAAAAAAAGAAGACAACCTAAGTGAACAGAACTAAAAACATATAACTTCACAGCTGTTAAAAATATGTAATAGTAAAAACTTGCCTAATGCAATGTTTCCTCTAAAAATATCTGCAATTTTACCCTTTTCACAAATGAATATGCACCAGAAGGCATTACTCCTGCCTAGAAAATAGTGGAGACAGTGTCAGATAACCACTAAAGATTTATCCCATAATTAAACAAATTTCATTGCATATTATCAAAAGTATAAATCCATATACTGATTCACAGAAAAAGGCAACCCAGTACCATTAAACATTACGAAGCCTGGTTAGTAAAATAATTGTACATCATCAACAATTATAACTTTTTAAAGATACCTAGTATTTTGTAACCTTGATATGCCATAATTTTTGTTTCAGCACATAACAGTTGATAGTCATTTAAATGGATACACTCTCACAGTTTCTGTCCCCAAGAGCTAGTTATAACTCTACTTCCTTTATTCCTACTTAAAAACACAAAACCAAAAGCTGATTCTTTACAAAGTCCAACAAAAACGATCAAGAAGAAAATAAAAGCACAACAATGTCTGTAATAAAAAAAAAAAAAGGGTTATTAGCAAAATGACAGAGTAGGAGAAAATATTTGCAACATATATATCAGACAAGTATTAGTATCTAGATTATAGGAGGAATTCCTACAAATGAGCAAAAGATAGAGCAGTCAGGCACTTCACAGATGATGATATTCAAATGGTCACTAAACACAGACTTAATCATACTAGTAATCAGGGGAATATAGATTAACAAAACAAGAGCCCAGTTTTCCAATCACCAAACTGATACAGACTTTTTTTCTGAAAACATCACATACATATCATGAGATGTAAGACTTCTCATATCTATTGGGATCCTAAATTGGTTCAGTAATTTGACCACAATGTAGAAAATGTGTTTGTCACAGGTACCAAAGAGTAATGTTCATAATGGCAAAACATCCTTTCAAAACAATCTAGATGCCTAACAATAACAAAATAGATTTTTAAAAATGTAACGGAATACTATATTGCAGTTAAAAAGGAATGACTTAAAGCATCAATACGGAAAGACCTTAAAAACAATATCAAGTTAAAAAGAAAAAAGAACACTGTAAAATATATATAGTATAGTACCATATAAATATAATACAAACACAAAACCTTACCATATATATGTATACATTTGTGTCTGTCTGCAAGAATAAAAAGTGAACCAGAAAAATATCTACCAAACTTGTAACAGTAGTTGCATCAAGTTAGGTTCCATAAAACAGAATTAAAAGTAATAGTTTAAGGGGATTTGCATTTTAACTACAAAATCTTACTACTTGAAGGGAAAAGACTAAATGCAAAATGAATAAATGTTAATAGTTGTTAATACTGAGTGAAAAAAATTATAGACTTTTTTTATGTATACACTTTATTGTATGTCTCAATGAGTTTTCCCCAAATTCAGTATGTCTCAAAATTTATACACTTTTATATAATGCCTCAAAAATAAGCAAATAGATTCCCATTTATCCTAAATGGAAAAAAAAAAAAAAAAGATTTTTTTTTTTCAGTTTATACTCTTCTTTTATGGAAATAGAAAAACAATTCTAAAACAAGCTAGCATTAGGAAATTTCTTTCAAGATTCAAGTTGTTCCGTGACCAACTCAAAGACCTATATCTTCTAATCAATAAACACCCATAATAGTATTTAGTGTCTACATTGTTCTCTGAGGCAAACTGCTTTAATCACAGTTCTTGCTGATGTTACAGCAATATTCAAAAGATACTAAACTTTATCTCCCACACCACACACCTGTCCCTCTCAAAAATCTGAACAGAGTACTATGAATATTAACAAACTAGCTAGCAGCAGGGACAGAGGTGAAATATCACAAGGCAGGAGAATTCATCTTAGTCCCTGGATAAAGATAGGGAAAAGCTAAATATAACAAGTAGAGAAATGAGGCTGGGTGCAATTGCTCATGCCTGTAATCTGAGCACTTTGGGAAGTCAAGGTGAAGGATTGCTTGAGTCCAGGAGTTCGAGACCAGCCTGGATGACATAGGGAGACCTCTTCTCTACAAATACTAAAAAATGTCCTAGGTGTGGTGACATGTGCCAGTGGTACCAGCTACTTGAGAGGCTAAGGCAGGAAGATCACTTGAGCCTGGACGTTGAAGCTGCAGTGAGCTGTGATTATACCACTGCCCTTCAGCCTGAGCAACAGAGCAAGACACTGTCTCAGAAAAAAAAAAAAAAAAAAAAAAAGATACACATGGCTGGGCACAGTGGCTCATGCCTATAATCCCGGCACTTTGGGAGGCCAAAGAGGTGGATCATTTGAGCCCAGGACTTCAAGACCAACCTAGGCAATATGGTGAAATCCAGGCTCTACAAAAAAAAAAAATAATAATGCCACTGCACTCCAGCTTGAGTGACAGAGCAAGACCCTGTCCAAAAAAAAAAAGCAGATTAGTATTTAAGAAATACAATTCGTAGCAAAAAGAGAAAGGGAAAAAATGCAAAGATTAAAAGTGGCTAAGGCCCATTTATGGTAGAGAACTAGAAAAAAACATATACACAAAATCTCTGGTGAGATTTCTAGGCCTTACTGGTAGGATAAGTAGCTTCCAAAATGACCTTAATAATCCCCACCCTCTTAGTATTCATGCCCTTGTTTAATCCTCTCCTAGAATAAGGACTGGATTTAGTGACTCACTTTTAATGAAAATGTAGCAGAGGTGATGAGATGACTTCTGAGATTAGGTTACAAAGAGACTGTGGCTTCCATCTGGCCACCCTCTCTTATTCAGGAAAGCCAGCTGCCATGTTATGAAGTGGAAAGACCAACGTGGTAAAGAAACGATGTCTTCAACGAACATATAGCAAAGAATCTGAAGCCTGCTAACAGCAATGTGAGTGATCTGAGAAACAGATCCTTCCCAGTAATGCCTTGAGATGACTGTTGCTCTAGCCAATACCTTGATTAACAACAGCCTTATGGAGACCTTGAGCCAGAGGCACCCAGCTAAGCTTACATGCCTAGATTCTCAACCCACAGAAATTATGAAATAGTATGTAATTTAAGCCACTAAATTTGGGGGTAACATATTACACAGTAATAAATAATGAATACACTTGGATATGAAGACTTTTAAGCTCTGGTCTATGAAAGACCTGGATATATCATAGCTCTTATTCTGCGATTTCCAAACCTAGCCTAAATAAGTCTCTCTACTTTGCAACCAAAAGAAACTAATGAAAATAGCTATGTCTCCTATAAATAAAAAAGATTAAATTATGTTCAGTATAGCTTTAGCATAAAATATAAGTAGATTTCTTCCAATTATTTAAATTATCTAGATATATAATCATTTTATAAAACAATGTTTCCCAACTGAATATTCCAAACTACCACTTCTCATGACCTTCATATTATATAAACAACTACACTTACCACTAACACTTCTAAGCTCTTCAAAGCCTTAGATTTTTGAACAGTTTTATTAACTACTGTATCCTCAACATGCAAATCTATCTGACACACAGAAGATGTCCAACAAATACCTGGTGAGAAAATGAGTGGTTGCCAGTATATTTAAAATCCAAAGTTGTCCTTACTATAGCCTACAAAATTGGTATTATCAGGTTCCTGACTACTTTGCCTTCTACAACTGTTTCCATGAATTACTACACTCCAGAAACACTGGCCTCTATACTATATTTGAAACATACCAAGCAAGTCTCTGACACAGGGACTTTGTGTTTGCTATTCTCTCAGCCTGAAAATTTTTTTTACAAATAAGATGGCTGGCTCCCTCACTTCATTTGTTTCTCTTCTAAGGTCACCTCATTAGAGTCCTTCACTGACCAATATATTTAAAATAGCTTCAGCCTCTTGGTTCATGATTCTCCATTCCCTTACACTGCTTTATTGCTCTTCATAGCTACCTGACATTATATTACATTCTAAGAAAGAATGTAGTTTAAGTGCAAGAACTCAATGTTCTAATCTCCAGCACTAGAATAATGTCTGGCACACAGTAATTATCATGTATTTCTTGACTAAATTCATAAATGAATTGATCATGATATTTAAAGGCATTTCAATGGATTCTGGTACTCACAAGTAGTAACAACACCTATTTCAATTACTATTTTTTAAATGTACAAAACAAAAATATATAGAAAGGATACTATGTTCAAGTATGGCTTATTTCATGAATACAAGACTGGTTCAACATTAAAGAAAACAATAGGCTGGGCACGGTGGCTCACGCCTGTAATCCCAGCACTTTGGAAGGCCGAGGCAGGCGGATCACAAGGTCAGGAGATCGAGACCATCCTGGCTAACACAGTGAAACCCCATCTCTACTAAAAGTACAAAAAATTAGCCAGGTGTGGTGGCAGGCACCAGTAGTCCCAGCTACTCAGGAGGCTGAGGCAGGAGAATGGCATGAACCCGGGAGGCAGAGCTTGCAGTGAGCCGAGATCTCACCACTGCACTCCAGCCTGGGCGACAGAGCAAGACTCTGTCTCAAAAAAAAAAATTAAAAAAAGAAAACAAAACAAAACAAAACAATAACTAAAACTCATCATATCAAAAGACTAAAGAGAAACCATATGATATGATGTCAATAAATGGAGAAAAAGCATTTGACAAAATTCAATATTCATTCATGAGAAAAACTCAGCAAATTAGCAAGGAGAGGGAATTTCTTTAATCTGATAAAAAGCATCTACACAAATGCCTATAGCTCATCTCATAATTAATGGTGAAAGACTGAATGTTTCTGCCGTAAGACTGGGAATGAGGCAAGGTAGACATTTCTCACCACTCATATTCAATGTTGTAGTGGAAGACCTAGTTAGTACCGTAGGGCAAGAAAAAAAAGAAATAAAAAGCATACAGATTATAAAGTAAGTAAAATCATCTCTATTCACAGATGACATGATTTTCTACATAGAAAATCCCAAGGAATCAAACTCCTCAACTAATGAATTTAATAAGGCAGCAAACGCAAGGTCGACATACAAAACTCATTTATATTTCTATATGCTAGAAATGAAAAACTAGAAATAGAAATTTTTAAACAGTCATAATTCTAACACCTGCAAAAATGCTTTGGTATAAATCTAAATAAAAGATGATGCACATGATCTTTATACTGAAAAATACAAAACACCCATAAAAATATCAAGACCTAAATAGTGCATTACACTATGTTCACAGATAAAACTATTCAATATTGTTATGATGCGAATTCTCCTCAAACTGATTTACAAGTTTAGGCACAAAATCTTGGCAGGACATTTTGCTGATATCTACAAGCTAATTCAAAGATTTATATGAAAGTTAAAGGAACCAGAATAGCCAAAACAAATTGGAAAAGAACAAAGTTGAGGGATTCACACTACTTCCCAATTTATAGTAGCCAAGACAGTGTGGCATTAGCAAAAGGATAAACACACAAATGGAAAGAACAGAGCTCAGGAACAGACCCACGCACATATGGCCTTTTTTTTTTTTCTTTTGAGACTGTCGCCCAGGCTGGAGTGCAATGGAGTGATCTCGGCTTGCTGCAACCTCTGCCTCACAGGTTCAAGTGATTCTCCCGCCTTAGCCTCCCGAGTAGCTGGGATTACAGGTAGCCGCCATCATGCCCGGCTAATTTTTGTATTTTTGTAGAGATGGGGTTGCACTATATTGGCCAGGCTGGTCTTAAACTCCTGACCTCAGGTGATCCGCCCACCTCAGCCTCCCAAAGTGCTGGGATTACAGGCATGAGCCACTGCGCCTGGCCTGATTATTTTGACAAAGATACCAAGGCAATTAAATGTAGAAAGCCTTGTTTCTTAAATCCTATCACTCTAGACTAACTGGACATCCATAGGCAAAAAAAAAAAAAAAAGGGAAACTGAATACATATTTCTACCTTATATAAAAATGGTCAGACCTATTGGCCAGGCGCGGTGGCTCACGCCTGTAATCCCAGCACTCTGGGAGGCCGAGCAGCCGGATCACGAGGTCAGGAGATCAAGACCATCCTGGTTAACACAGTGAAACCCCATCTCTACTAAAAAAATACAAAAAATTAGCCGGGCGTAGTGGCGGGCGCCTGTAGTCCCAGCTACAGGAGGCTGAGGCGGGAGAATGGCGTGAACCCGGGAGGCGGAGCTTGCAGTGAGCGGAGATCGTGGTACTGGACTCCAGCATGGTCGACAGAGCCAGACTCCGTACAACTTCTAGGAAAAAAAATTAGAAAAAATGTTTGTGACACTGCTTTAGGCAAAGATTTTTTTAGATATGATACCAAAAGCATTATTCACAAAACGCTGCTAAATTGGACTTCCTAAAAATTAAATACTAAACTTTTAAAAATAATTATTTAAAATAGTACTGCTGGGAACCTCTGACATATATATTCAGAAGATAATGTGTTCAAGAGTTAGTAGAAATCAGATGTGCATATTACTGAAAGTCACTGAGTTTATCATTCAGATTAATGCTGAATGGTGGTTTTGACCATGATATAGTTTTAAATTTTATTTTTTTTAGGTATTATTTCATTTATACAGATAGACAATTTGTTAAAGGCAAAATGAGTAAGGAGGAATACTGATTTGAAAAGCATAAAAATTCTTTTAAAAAATTTGTTTTAATTTTTGTGGGTACAAAGAAGGTGTATATATTTATGGGGTAGACGATGAGTGTGCATGGTGGCTCACGCCTGTGATCCTAGTATGGTGGGAGGCCAAGGCGGGAGGATCACTTGAGCCCAGGAGTTTGAGACCAGCCTGCGTAATATGGTGAGACCCTGTCTCTATTTTTAAAAACATATATACACATATATTTTTATCTAAGACTAATTGGATATATCCAATAGATATGAAGAATTGGTGTTCATATCCAAGTGTATTCATTATTTATTACTGTGTAATATATTACCCCCAAATTCAGTGCCTCAGGTATATATATTTATATATATAAAAAAATAAAAATTTAAAAATTAAATTCAAGACAGAGTCAACAACGTTTGACAAACACTTAACAGGAATTAAGGGAAAGGAAGGAATCAAGGATGACTCCTAGGTTTTTGGCTTGAGCACTGGGTGGTCAGGTCAGTGGTGCTATTTTCTGAAAGGGGGCGGACTCAGGGAGAAAGAAAGTTGAAGAAGAAAAACATAAAAATTTCTGTTTTGGATATGTTACTTTTTAAGTGTCTATTAAACATTCAAGTGGAAACAGCTATAAAAACAAGTCTGGAGTTCAAGCAAGAATTCATATTTAGAGAGATTATTTTGCAGAGTCACTGGCATATAAATAGTATTTACCCTAGGGAGTGGGTATAAACAAAGAAGAGAAAGGAGCCCAGGACAAAACGTGGGGGTTTACTAACATTTACTTGAGCAAAGGAAGAGGAGCTATAAAAGAGGAAGAGCCCTAAAAGAAAACTGAAAAGATCATCAGTGAGATAGGAAGAAATCCAGAAGTGTATGAAATCAAAATACCAACGTGTTTAGAAGTGTATAACATGGTTGGTTCTGTCAAATGCTAAAGAGGTCAAGCAAGGTAAAGACGGCAAGGCCAATATTACTTTTTAAGGAATGTATTGAGAAGTCTTGCTTTTAAAAAGTTACATATTAACTAAATATCCAACTCCAGCAGCCTCTAGCCATTCTATCCTATCTAAGTGGAGGAAAAACTAAGAAGCAGGAGTGAAGTTCACAGCCCAGGGCACAAGCTCACTGAAAGACAGACTTTACCACTGGCATACAGAACATCTTTTCTACCCTTACATCTTATTAAAAGCCTATTTACTAGAGTTCTTTTTACTCAGCACATCATGTTCAGCTTTCAAAACTACAAGGCATACTAAAAGGCAAACAACAGAGTTTGAAGAAAAAGCAAGCATCAGAACCAGATGAGATATGGCAGGGATGTTGGAATTACCAGACCAAGAATTTAAGACAACTATGATTAATATGCTAAGGCCTCTAATGGAAAAAAAAGCCAACATGCAACAAATGACAGGTAATGTAAGAAGAGAGATGGAAATTCTAAAACAGAATAAAAATGAAATGCTAGAAATAAAAAACACTGCAACAGAAATAATGCCTTTGATGGACTTAGTAGTAGACTGAATGTGGTGGAAGAAAGAAGCACTAAGCTTGAAGAGATGAAACCTCCAAAACTAAAAAGGGAATAGAACAAAGATGGCAGGGGGTTTGGAGAAGAAGAGAATATCCAACCAAGAACTGTGGGACAATTACAAATGGTGTAACGTATGCATAATGGGAATACCAGAAGAAGAGAAAAAGAAAAGAAAAAAATACTTGAAACAATAATGACTAAGAATTTCTCCAAATTAATGTCAGACACCAAACCACATATCCAGAAAGCTCAGAGAACACCAAACTATCACTTAATAAATGAAGCACTATATAAAATTGTATTACCTGAAATTTATATACAAAAGTGTTCTTACAACAAATAGTCCATTTAAAAATGTTTACTAGAAATTACTTCATCACATATTTTCCCCAAATAGATCAAAAGCTACATGAAGGCAGGTGTTATGTGTTCACTCGTCATGGTATTCTAGAATAGTTTATGGCACATAGCAGGCTCATAATAAATATTTCTTGAATAAATACTACCCAAAATGGTAAAATTATTTTAAAGTTTCAGGGAAGAAGGTTCATGAGATATTTTATTGTGAAGGAGTCTCAAGGCAAAAAAATTAGGAAACATTAGTATAGAATGTAACTGTCCAATAGATATATGACGTGGTTACACATGTAATTTTAAACTTGCTACTACTAGACATATTTTTAAAAGAAACATGAAAAATTAAATTTAATTTCATCCTATATATAAAATATCATATATCAACATGTAATCAATATATAAACATCTTGATATTTTCTATTCCTCTGTATTTGTGCCAAGCCTTACAACCAGGGATCAATTATTGACTGTTGTATTTCAGTCCCCCAATTTTTTGGCCAAATATATTGCTTAATATTTTCAGGCACCTATAGTATTCTAGGCTATACGGAAAGTTTATGGAAAATAAATCCTCAAATAGCTTTCTAAAAATCACCTTGATCTTCCTATAAATACTCAGTTTCTAATTATTTAGGTTTCCAATTACACACATAACTGGGCAGGAGTATTTGGATCCTTGCTAAATCTAAGACATGTCTTTATGACTACCAAAATACTTCATTATATTACTCTAGGCACCACCATCATCTTTGATGATTATTTCTTTCATATACACCCAGGATACTTAGGCACAATAGGTCCCTTTTCTAAAAGAATTTAGTCTAATGATGCAGAACTTCAAAGACCTAGAAGGAAGAAAACTGGAAAGAAGAATTAAACTTTTTGTCACAACACACAGAAACTAAAATACCAAGTTTACGGAATTTAAGAAGCAAAACTTAAGTTATGAAAATATATCAGTACTTTTTCAAAGAGAGCAACTAGATACATAATCTCGATTCTGTCAATAGGCAACAGTTCTAGATAATCCAAAAACCAATTATGTTTCTTGGGTATAAATTTTACTTTTATTTATTTATTTATTTATTTGAGATGGAGTCTCGCCACCTAGGCTGGAGTGCAATGGCACAATCTCAGCGCACTGCAACCTCCACCTCCTGGGTTCAAGTGATTCTCCTGCCCCAGCCTCCCAAGTAGCTGCGATTACAGATGCGTGCCACCATGCCCAGCTCATTTTTTTGTATCTTTAGTAGAGACGGGGTTTCACCATGTTGGCCAGGTTGGTCTCGAACCCCTGACCTCGTGATCCACCCGCCTTGGCTTCCCAAAGTGCTGGGATACTTTTATGTTTTTAGAACAGAATTTTCAACTTACATTCCAATTTCACTTAAAAAAAAAAAAAAGAAAACTTCCTTAGCACATCAGCAGCCCAGAAGTGTTATGGACGGCAAAACAAAACAAATAAACAAAAACCAGTCTGTTATAAAACTGTTACAGATAGTCTATCAAGTAAATAATCCTCTAGTAAGCAATTCCAATCTCAGTGTATCTCTGTTTTTTTTTTTTAGTGTCTTATTAAAAAACACCAGAGAGAATTTCAGTAAGACAAGACAAAGCTTATGTCTTTAAATAATAAATATTTTTAAAAACTAGAATCAATTTTTTTGGTTTTTGGTTAAATTTGTTATAAATAAAATTAATCTGATAAAAAACAAGGGGGGATTGTAAAGTCAAATCTACACCATCAATTCTAATTTTTAGACTACAATTTAATCAAAAGAACAATCACTGTTAATTAAGGCATTAGTTGCTATTGGTTGCTCTGAAATTATTATAAATAAAATTAAATTAATCTGATAAAAACAATGGATAGACTATAAAGTTAAATCTATACCAAAAATTCTAATTTTGGGTCTACAGTTTAATCCAAAAAACGTTCATTGTGAATCAAGGAAAGCATGAGTTACTATTAATTGTTCTGAAATTGTATTACAGTAGTCTCCCCTTATCAGCAGTTTCACTTCCATAGCTCCAGTAACCTGTGGTCAACTGCAATCCAAAAACAGGTGAATACAGTATAGTAAGATATTTTGAGAGTGAGCAAGAAGAGCACATTCACAAAACTTTTATGTATAGTTACAATTGTTCTACTACTGTTGTTGCTAATCTTTTACTATGCCTAACTTATAAATTAAACTGGATCATATGTATGTATGGTTAGAAAAAAATAAAGTATATATAGGGTTAAGTACTATCTGAGATTTCAGGTACCACTGGGGATCTGGAAACATATACCCCAAAAATAAAGATGGACTACTGTACTACAAATAAAAGATCTTGCCCTGTTGTCTCCAGACTTTCCATTAGGAGCTTAATCTATATTTTTAAAGATTTATCAACCATACATATTTATACATTTTGTATTAATTAAATGCAATCTGATCCCTTGGACATCATGAAATACATTAAAGCCATCATCCTCAAAAGGTGCATGTACACAGTGAGATAATTACCAAGTCAATAGTTACTGAGTTGGTGTAGACAGTTAATAATCAGAGCTTTACAAATTAATACATAGGTCACATATTTCAAATACTTTTTGACAAACTTCCTAAAGAAAAATAAAAAATTCGCTAATCTAATCTCAACGCTCAGAGTTGAAACTGCTAATCTATGTAAGAACCACTCTTCCTCCTGAGAATGTACATTAAAGATTAAAGGCCAAATCTGAATTCCTATCCCCTAAAATATTGCTCCAGATTCTGATTTATATTCTAGAATGCATACATATATTCCATATATGCCATGGAAAGTACCCTATCCAAATCTGCCCCTGAACATTAAATTTATTCTTTTAACTGGAATCTGGATAATCCCAGCTGTCTTAAATGCACAGCAAAGAAACAAACAAGGAAAAAATATAAGAAAGACAGTAGATTTACACTTAATGCTACAATAAAGTGAAAAGACTGCCAACAGTATTTTGAGAGGGGGGAGAACCCTGAAGTAGGGTCAAATAATAAATTATTTCCACACTTGTGACCTAAATGTTTCATATAGCTAACCTAGGCTAATCACAGAAAGAAAGAAAGGGCAGAAAAAAGACAAATTCTTTTAGCAAAATATGAGAAGTTTTTAAACATTATCACTAGACTATAAGGGGACTAGAGGAGTGCAGTCGTGCCACTGCATTCCAGCCTGGGTGACAGAGAGACACTATCTCTACAAAAATTTAAAAATAAATAAAAAATACATGAGGATTCAAAGTTTCTGAATTGTAGCAGGGAAAAGTCCAATTAAACAAACAAACAAAAAAAGAATGACCTCACACTGGTACAATTTCATTCCTCAAAAATACAGGAATTAATGGAAGGTAGGAATACAAAATACAGTGTTGTTTTCAAGATTTCTTCATGCCACTTTATAGGAATTCTCAATTTACTGCAGAAAACATTGCAGTAATTGGCATGACTAGGATTCAGTCAGCTCAGTACTTTATATTCAATGATGTTTTATAAGCAAGAACTTCTTCCACTTTGAAAACTATGCCTAAAAAGGAATTCTCTTTGAAGACTAAAGGAATTTAATTAAAGATAAAGCCACTTGGGTGGCTACATAACACATCAAACAGATCATACTTCAAGCAGAATTATTACTTTTCACTTGTAAGTGCATGACTCATAGGAATATAAATGAAGTCATTTTTTTCTGTATCAATTTGGATCCAAAAATCTACATGTAGAAGTACACTATCACATTTACTCGGTCTATATACTTTGGCTTCAATTCAACTTCACATGAATAAACACTGATTAATCACCTACTGCCGAATAAAAAATTGTTTAAATAAAAATAACACACTTGAGAATTGTCTTGGACTGGAAACAAAGCCTCAATATTATATAAACAAAAGTTCATAAATATTTTTAAAATATTAACAAAGTCTCAATATTACTGAATTTTCACGTCCATATAGAAATGTTTCTAGGAACCTAAAAATAACATTAAGTATTTAAAATTTCCATTATGAATAGTCTTTGGATTTTTATTATAGACTATCTACTGGCAAGTTTAATAGTACCATTTTTATTAAATTTGCTGGGTGTTTATCCCACATGATTAGGGAATAAGGAGTACAATTCAGTGAAAAGTCCCTATAAAACAACATTTAAAAGAAAAAGAAAGGTATAAATCTCCTGGAAATTATGTATCTTCCTTGCCTTTCTAAATGGAACATACTAAAAGTAATGTAAGATTGTATTTATGATTCAGGGTCATCATGATGTAAATTACTCCATTGAAGTACTATAATGCAGTATCAGCTTTAAGGATAGAGATACAAGAGATATGCTTTAAAATTAGTAAATTAGTTGCTAATTGCCCAATAACTGTCACTCCTGTTGCAAGCAGCCCCAATCTTTTGTTTGTATCTTGATGAACCCAATCAGTAAACAACCCTAAGCACAATTCTATACCTGAAGAAAGCAGCTCTCTGCCTCCTCCAACTACCATCTAATACTACATAGACAAAATAAGGGTATGGAGAGATTATTCCAATGCATGAAAAACATCATGAAAACAAGGATTATGTAGTATTTATAAGATTTATGTGGTAGATTAAAGGGCATAACGGATGCTATCGGCAATAATAGGTGAGCTACCAAGAACAATCTCAATAATAAAGGAACTTTAGACAGTAGGCATCGTTTTTTGCCAAATACAGTAAAAGCTACAAGTGAAACTACATTGATCAGTGAAACTTTATGTTCATTCCATAGCAGACAGATGAATGAGTAAAGGAAATGAAATAATCTAAGGTATCATGATAAATGGCATCAAAATTGGATGAATCTCTCTGATAATGCAGCAGCTGGGCTATGAGAAGTTAATTGACCTTTCAGTAGACAACTGTGATCAGATCACTGAGGCCTCACCTGAATGAAAAAGTAGTAAAAGTTATGAATCCAACAATAATAGTATACTACTAACAATGTACTAGTAAACTGAGTAAAACAAAAAGCAAAAGACAATTTCCTGATCTTCCACAGACAAAAAAGATAAATATTAACCAACTAGCAAGTATTTATTGAGCACCCACTAAGTGATCTGCAGCATGTCAAACATGAAATATATTTCTTTCTCTCAAGCACTTTACAATAAGTTAAAAAATAAAATAGATACATCACAGATTAGAGTGAAAAATTTTAAATGCAAATTAAAGCAAGGTTTTTAGTTTTAAAGCCTAATACTAGGTGATAAAGACATAATGGGAGGCACACGCAAACCACTAGATCAGTGTAAATCAATACAACATTCTGTAAAGTAATTTGGTGATGACACAAGAGCCTTAAAAAACACACATACAAACAAACAACAAAAACAGACTTTTGGGCCCAGTAATTCGTCTTCTACAAATCTAAGGGGGGGAAATTTCAAAGATTTATGTAAAAGGATATTGTCTGTAGTGAAATATACACTAGCAAAACCTGAAACATCTCACATATGTGCCAATAGAAAAAATTTAAAATACGATAATTACCTGGTGAAATGTTAGGCAGCTATTAAAAATATTTTTTCAAAGAATATTTAATGATACGGGAATGTCTGAGTTAAATGCAAATACCATATGATCTCAGTTTTAGGAAAAATACACATATATGCATACAGAAATACTTAAAGTACAAAATATTTTTATTTTTCTTATTTGCACTCATCTATTTTCCAAGTTACTTTATAATAAATAATATTTAACAAAATAATCAATTGCTATTTGCAAATGCACATCACGAAACGAAATTAAAATGTAAATGTTAAAAGTCAATGTGAGAGAATTGGCCTGGATTAGGAAGTTTCACATAAAACATTACTCCAGACAGTTTGCGGGAGAGAATAATCTATGTAGATTAAAACCATGAGGAAATGGTTGCAGACGCTGACACTGATCTGAATAAGTAGGTGGAAACTGAGGGAGAACCAAAGATAATAGTTACAACAGATTTTAAAGATAATCAAATATATTCTATTTCATGACTAATTCATTGTTTAATTTCCCCAACATGCGGGCTTTTAAAAAACATGGAGTTCTGTTATAAAAATAACACTACTTAGCAATTGGTAGAGATTAGGAATCACTTTTCCTAACCCAAGGGATTTCTTCTTTCTTACAATCTCTTAAGACAGAAACCATACTATGAAACTTTACAAAAAGGAAACAAATTTGACATCAGAGAGGTGACTAACCCAAAGAAATGGCTACTTATTAAGAACGGGAAAGGCAGAGACCACTCACTACTAAGCCTCTTTCTCAATACTGAATTATTTTTAGAGACACTTTTTCCTAGTCAGAAATTGGCAGTTTTGTCTGCAGTGCTCACAAACATTTCACTTGGGTTTTGTGGCTAACAAACCTGCCTCATCCAGCAATATTTAAAAATATTACTGACCCAAACTCAGATTAAGTTAAGCAAACTGGCTAAAGACGAAGGAAGTTTGTTTCTTAAACCTCGCCAGAACGTGACTGTCCTGAAGTTTGGGGAATCAAAAACGCAATGTGCTTACCACAGTTCAAACAAATAAACAAACAAAAACGGACTCTCCCAGAGTAAGAAAACATTACGAGAACGTCCATCCAGTGCCTGCCCTCCGGGCTGCAAAGCCAGGCTCTTTCTTTTCCTGCGGTTTCTGAAACGGCCAGGATACCGCCTGGTATTTCTTGCTACCAAACACCACGCAGTCTCACTTTTTCCAGCAAGACCGGTCCCTTCCTCAGCACACCGAAGTGACACAAACTTGGAAGCACCATCCCTCAATAATGCGCTAGATTCTGCTCGATCCCATCTAACTCTAAAGCCCAAATCTACGTTTTCCTGAAAGTGTGAAATAAATAAAACAGGGGTCTCATCAAATCCAGTCTGCTCCGCCTCACAGCTACCTCAAAAGAACCGTCGCCACACCCGCAATGGGTGAGGCTCAGCCGAAGAGGCAAGAGGCGGGTCCAGGAAACCACGTGTTCTGCCTTCTGCGCACGCGCCAGCCAAAACAAAAGGGAGGTCTGCCAAGCCCCACCCCCCACGTGACCGCCGTCTAGGTCCGCCCCCACCCCTCCCTAGACCCCTTCCCTCCCCAGCTGCCAAGGCTGTTAGGTTTAGCCGTTTAAATTTGGCTGCGGTCGGACCCCTGCCCTAGAGCGCGATCCCGTGCCGAGACCAGAGTCCAGCAGCCCAGAGGATTCGGGGGGCGAAGGGGCTGCCGGTCGGTCGCCTGACCCGCAAGTCCACCCGGCAGTCTTCTCCCCTCCCCGCGCTGCCGCCTTCCCCAAGAGGGGAGACCCACCCCCGTCATCCCGCCGCTGAGACGCCGGCCACTCGCCTGCTGGGGCGCCCTGGCTCCCCTCCGCCGCCGCACCGTCGGTCCGGCCGTGGTGGGGGCTGCTGAGGTGATCTCTAGCTGCCCGCCCGCCTCCCCCACCCGGGGCGCCGCTGTCTCGTCTCCAGAGCGCGCCCCGCTCCCGCCCCGGCCGCCGCCGCCGCCGCCGCGGTTTAACAGTCCGCCCGCTGCCCGCAGCTCCGTGCGGCTCGGGGGGACGGAACCCCGCCGCGGTCTGGGAGCAGTGGGCGGGGCCCGGCGCCGGCCAATGGCAACGGGGGAGGGGCAGCGCCATGCAAATGAAGCGGGTGGCGGGGAAACCCCGGCAGGGGGCGGGGCCTGCGGAAGCGGCTCGGAGTGTTCTGGAAGTGGTAGGAGCACAACGCCCTTAACTCTGCTGCAGGGCTTACCTCGGCTCCCTCGGGGCGGGTTCCACGCAGCTCCCGCTTCCTCCTTTCTCTTTCCCAGTGCCAGTCCGGGGGAAGGGGAAAAAAAAAAAACACGCCGGCAGACTTTCCACCCCTGCTTTGCTAATTTTGTACCTCCGTGACAGGAAAACAAAATGCTGAGGAAAAATCAGTCGACTTCACTCCCTGCCGCCCGCGCAGGGGCCTCGACTACACTTGGCGTCCGCGGCTTTCGCCCGCCGCTCCAAGCACGAGTTTTAAGAGATTTCTCACAATTGTCAAGTCCTCAAGCGTTTGCTTTTATTTGGGCCGTGCGCTCAAATTCACTCATAATTCTTTCTGACCTCACCTGAAGTAGGTGACAAATTTGCCTTGGATCCAATAGGGTGGTTTTATGATTTAAAAAAACACCAGAGAAAGCATTTTTAAGTCTCTACAAATCTGGTTTGAGTGGCGCTGGACTTCCCTCTGTAGTAACACTGTCAAATAAATAAACGGAGTTTATGTGGAGATAGTTGGCCAGCGACACCCAAAAACACTTCTGAGCGTCTTGCACCTGGCCCCGCGCTCCACTCACCACAAAACAAACCTGCACCTGGGCACTTCCCCAGCCACGAACTAGATTTTTTTTTTAAACAACTCTAAATGTAGCTTCTTAGATGTTGTATCACAGCCTTTCCTAAGCACCTAATTTACACATGAAATGATTTAAGGAACGAAGAGCAATAGGCTTTTTAAGTCAGAAGGATGATTGCCATTATTTTAACCTTATCAATTGGATAAGATCCCAGGGGCGGGAGAGGGGAGAAATCCAAGGAACTGCAGTCATAACAAAGCGTAATCCGTAGCATAGATAACTGGAATTGCAAAATTGCAAAATTACTTGTTCCTGGTTCTTTTAGTAGATTGTGATATTACTGAAATAATTTTTATGACCAGCTGCATTTATTGGAGATAATTTTTAAAAATTTACTGAATAATTGCACCTCAATATGGGGCAAGGGAAGAATTTTAGGAAATTGATTTACTTTCATTGTAATAAAAATTGTAAGCTAATGATGTGTTGTGAAAAATAATTAAATCAGCAAGTATTTATTGGATATTTACCATATTCAAAGGACTGTCCTAGTCCCTGGGGAGAGAAATGCAAAAATGAATAAAGAATTTTTTAAAGTTTTGTTTTTTTAATTAGCAGTTCGAGACGTCTAATAAGCATGTGTTAAGATAGATCAAAGGAAAATTCTGGATTTGAGTTGGATATTTAAAATACTTTAGAGAGGGGAGGAAGGCATCAATAGTTCAGGAGATAGTGTCCTTGGGTGATTTGAGGAGATGTTGTGTGAATATTTGCGGGGTAGAAAAGTACGTTGTCAACTAGATTGAGTAAATCTTGAATGACAGAAATTCAGATTTTAACCTGAGGGAACTGTAGAGACATCAAATCATTTGATGGTACAGTTTTCTGTGAAATAATTTTTTGTTACCAAACAAAATATTTATATATTTGCAAAATGTTTATTGAACACATGTTTTGTGATGGCTAATGAAGATATATTAGTAAATTCCCTGTCATGGAGTTTATAGGGTATGACAAAGGTATTAAGTTTTGTAATTACAGAAATAGTAATTCATACAGCATTTCTACATATATTTTCTAATTTGTTCATCACATAGCCATGGGAGGTAGGCTGTTTCCAATACTCTAGATTAATTCTTTTTTTTTTTTTTTTTTTTTTCTTTTGAGACGGAGTTTCACACTGTCGCCCAGGCTGGAGTGCAGTGGCGCCATCTCGGCTGACTGCAAGCTCCGCCTTCCGGGTTCAGGCCTTTCTCCTGCCTCAGCCTCCTGACTAGCTGGGACTACAGGTGCCCGCCACCACGCCTGGCTTTTTTTTTTTTTTTTTTTTTTGTATTTGTAGTAGAGATGGGGTTTCACCATGTTAGCCAGGATGGTCTAGATCTCCTGACCTGGTGATCCGCCCACCTTGTCCTCCCAAAGTGCTGGGATTACAGATGTGAACCACTGCACCTGGCCACTCCAGATTAATTCTTTTATCTTCTAGTCAGCCCTGCTGCTTGCCAGATGTTACAGACCTTAAATAAATATTTCAATCTATCAAGTTGTCATACATGTACATTTTCCCTATTCCTTTTATATTCAGTTTAATAGGAATGTGGGGAGATGATTAACAAAATAATATGGGTTTGATATAAAATATATAGGAAAGCACAAAGAAGAAAACCACAATCATATGCAAAGCCTGCTGTATTTTATATGTATGACACTGTGCATACTGTTTTTAAAATCCCATTTAGCTACATATTAAGCACACTATCCCTTGACACTGAATATTGTTCTAAAGCATGATTTTTTTATATGTAGCATATACATGCCAGTTTTCCAGACACTATAGAATATCAGTTCTCCTTATTACAAAAATCGACATACTGAATCATTTGCCAAATTATTTTCTATGTTACTCAGCAACAGCCTGAAAAGTGCATGTAGCTAATATTTTTTTTAAATCAAGGACATATTATTTAGAAGGTACATTAAAAGCATTCTGATTTCCAAGAAAAAAATGTAACAGTGGTAAGAATAGAACACTTTAAAATCCAGCAAGAACAAGGAGAAGTAAAGGGCACCATTCTTGCTGACATAATAATTACCTATCTGGAAGCTTGTAAAAATGTCCAGGTAAGCAGTATTACAACGATTTCATGAGATAAACTTCTCTCTTCAACACTGGTTTTTATTCAGTCATTCCTTTCACTCAAGAAACACATTCATGCAACACTTAGTATAGCTGACATTGTGATAAATGCTAGAGATAAAGGAGAAAGATCAATCTTTAATTTCAAGCAACTCACAGCCAAAAAGGGGCTTTTCTATCCCCCTTCGTGACTTTTTCTCCATAGCACTTATCACCATCTAATGTAACATAGATTTTGATTTTTTTACTTTTGTTGTCTATCGCCCTAAATTAGACCATAAGCTCCATGAAGTCAGGCACTTTTGCTGGTTTGCCCATTGCTGTATCCCCAGAGCCTAGGACAGGGCTCTGTCACATGTGGATTCTCAACGCATATTTATTGACTGGATAAATTAATTTTCACATCCCGCAAAGTGAATGTTATATTCATTTTCCAGGTGAAAAAAAATATGAAGCTCAGTGAGATTAGTGTTCCTAGATTCTTATGCTAATAAATGGCCCATTTTGAAGACAGACCTGACTGGCTCCAAAGCCAGAGTTCTTTCCTCACTACCTCTCACAGAATAGAAAGCTATCCTATCCCATCCCATCCCGTCCTGTCCCGTCCCGTCCCATCCCATCCTATCCTAGCTTGTACTATTTATTTCTCTATATTTCTATGCTCTGAGAAACTGTCCCCCACTGTTATATTCCAGTATATTTAATTCTTTTTGTATGATCAGGTTTAGAAAGGGAAACAGAAGAAGCAGAAGGGTTAAACATGATAATCCCTACTCAGGACAGACTTAGCTTTAACCAGTATCTATAGACAAGCAAAGGGTAGAGGTAGTAGCAAGACCTATAAGAATCTTCAAACCAGGGCTAAGTACAACAGAGAACAGAACTGGCCCATGACTAAAGGGGAACAAAATGACTTCCTGTGTATACGAATATCAATGGCACTTTTATTCACAACAGCCTCAAACTGGAAATAGCCCTAAGATCCATCACCTTTGAAAGGATAAAGAGCTGGGCACAGTGACTCACGCCTGTAATCCCAACACTTCGGGAGGCCGAAGTGGGCAGATCACCTGAAGTCAGGATTTCCAGATCATCCTGACCAACATGGTGAAATCCTATCTCTACTAAAAATACAAAATTACCCGGGCATGGTGGTACATGCCTATAATCCCAGCTACTTGGGAGGCTGAGGCAGGATAATCACTTGAACCCAAGGGGACAGAGGGTGCAGTGAGCGGAGATCATGCCATTGCACTCTAGCCTGGGCAACAAGAGCGAAACTCCATCTCAAAAAATAAAAAATAAAAAATAAAAATAAATAAAGAAATTACAGCACATTTATATAATGGAATACCACTCAGAAATAAAAAGAAGAAACTACTGATATATAAAACAACAAGGGGCCGGGCGCGGTGGCTCACGCCTGTAATCCCAGCACTTTGGGAGGCCGAGATGGGCGGATCACGAGGTCAGGAGATCGAGACCATCCTGGCTAACATGGTGAAACCCCGTCTCTACTAAAAAATACAAAAAACTAGCCGGGCGAGGTGGCGGGCGCCTATAGTCCCAGCTACTCGGGAGGCTGAGGCAGGAGAATGGCGTGAACCCGGGAGGCGGAGCTTGCAGTGAGCTGAGATCCGGCCACCGCACTCCAGCCTGGGTGACAGAGTGAGACTCCGTCTCAAAAAAAAAAAAAAAAAAAAAAACAAACAAACAAAAAAAAAAAAAACAAGGATGAGTCTCAATCAGTATGCTGAAAGAAGCCAGACAAAATCATAAATATTATATGATTCCATGTATATAAAGCTCTAGAGAAAGACAAATCTAATCAATAATGACAGAAAACAAATCGGTGGTTTTTTAGGGCTGGGGTGGGGAGAATTGACTTGGATGGGATTAAAGGGTGACAAAAAAGTTCTATATCCTGACCATGGTGGAAGTCAAATGGGTACACTCATTTGTCAAAACTCATCAAAATATACTTAAAATGGGAACTCTCTAATGAAAGTGGACTAAGAAACCCCAAGAAGTTCTCAGTCTAAAATGTAGACAGGCAGAAAAATTAAAAACTAGGAAGATAGGCTGTGTATAATGTATGAGAAAACTCAAAATAATGATAGCTTTAAAACAGAAGGGTTAATCCTTTAACATATTTTATTGATTCTAAGACACATTTTTTCCATACTTTAACATTTCAGAGATCAGAGTAACTTCACAGTTCATGCAGTAAGAAAGTATTGTATGAGTTTGATTGGCAGTGGTTTTTTAATGATACATAAATAGTGCATCTTAAGAATCAATGAAATGCAGTAAAATTAGCCTACAGGTTAATTGTCCCAGAATTGTTATAACAGCTCCACAAAGTCACCAGAGACCCAGGCTCCTTTCTATTATTTTATCTCTTCCATTCTCAGCCCTGGCTTCCATTTTCAAAGCAATCTCATGGTCCTAAATGGCTGCTGGAACTCCAATCATAACTATCCATTTCCCAGGCAGCAGGCAGAAAGAAGAGCAGGAAAGCAAACAGGGCCTTTAAAGTGACTCTCCTGAGTCCCTCTCAACAATTCTACAACTTCATCAAGTGGATAAGTTAATATTTTATTTTACTTGTAGCTATGGTAAATGGGTTTACTTTCTTGATTTCTTCTCTAGATTGTATGCTGTTGGCATACAGAAATGCTACTGATTTTTGTATGTTGATTTTGTATCCTGCAACTTACTGCATTTATTTATCAGTGTTAATAGTTTTTTTGGTGGAGACTCTAGGTTTTTCCAAACATAAGATCATATCATGTACAAACAAGGATAATTCTTCCTTTCCAATGTGGATGCCATTTATTTCTTTTGCCATTTTTACAAATTTGCCCCGAAAAAGTTTTATTTCTTCTTCTTTTTAAACATTTTAAGTTCAGGGGTACAAGTGCAGGTGTGTTACATAGGTAAACTTGTGTCACGGGGCTTTGCGTTCAGATTATTTCATCAGCCAGGTATTAAGCCTAGTACCCATTAGTTGTTTTCCCTGATCCTCTCCCTCCTCCCACCCTCCATCCTCCAAAAGGCCCCAGTGTGTGATGCTCCCCTCTATGTGTTCATGTTTTCTCATCATTTAGCTACCACTTATAAGTGAGAACATGCGGTATTTGGTTTTCTGTTCCCGAGTTAGTCTGCTAAGGATAATGGCCTCCAGATCCATCCATGTCCCTCCCATGGACATGCAATGGACATTTCATTTTTTTATGGTTGCATAGTATTACATGGTGTATATGTACCACATTTTCTTTATCCAGTCTAAAAAGATACTCTTTTCAATAAGTAATGTTGGAACAGTTAGACATTTATGTGCAAAAAAAAGTGAGCCTTAACATGAAACTTCATGCTTTATTAAAAAATTACTAAAGGGAATACAGATCTAAGTGAACAATACACAATATAACCTTCTTAGAAGAAAACATAGAAAGAAAACCTTATGATTTGGGTTTGGGTAAAGAGTTCTTAGACATGATACCAAATGCATGACCCACAAAATAAAAAAAATGGTAAACTGAAATTCATCAAAATTAAAAACTTTTGTTCTGAGAAATGAACTGTTAAGAGAATGAACTAGCTACAGTGAGAAAATATTTGCAAACCACGTATCTAACAACGGACTTGTATCTATAAAAGAACAGCTCCACAGCGGCTGACAACCTTGCATAGGCCACATAGGCACAGCTTGAATGGCAGCTGAATCTTGGCAGAATGCTTTGTGATCCTCCTGGAATGGGAAAGCATGGGGGCTTGTGAGGTACTGCTACATGCCATTGCTTACTGGCTTCCCTCTATACCAAGAAGGCTGCCAAAGACCCTTTGTCATTATCTCATGGTTTCTGATGAAGTACAAGGGTTTCTGTTTCACTACGCTTAAGGCACAAATGCAGCTATAAAAAAACTGCTTAGCAGTATCATGGAATGGGCTCCTCAGCAACAGGGTATCCTATCATCCTTGCTGTGGTCATCTGACTTCTTCTGTTTCACTGTCTCCCTATACAAAGGTAATGAAGAGCTAGCTCCTTTAGCTACTCTTCTTTTTACTCTCATGTAAGCAATAAACTGGGTCTAAAAAGGTCTTGTTTTTTTGTAGCTGAATCTGTTAGCCTAGCTTTGCCTTGTACTTGACAGTATCCAGAATATATAAAGAATTTTCAAAACTCAACATAAAGAAAACAAACAATACAATCAAAAAATGGGCAAAAGAAAGGTAATATGTGAAAGGCAAGTAAGCACATGATATATTATTCTGCATGATTAGATATAAATTCAAATTAAAACCACGGTGACATACTTCTACACACCTATTATAATGGCAAAAATTAAGAAAACGAAGTGCTGGAGAAGATTCAAAGTAACTGGAACTCTTACATTGCTGGTTGGTCAGTAAAGTGGTACAGGCACTTTGGAAAAACAGTTTCTTATAAGTTTAAACACACACTTACCATGTGACACAGTAAGTCCTCTCCTGGATATTTAACCTTAACAAGATGGTAAGATTTAATCTTAACCAATGTGTCTGTAAACAGATGAATGAATAAACTGTGGTACATGCCTACAGTTAGCACCAAAAAAGGAACAAGTTATTGACTCATGCAACATGGATGGATCATAAATATATTTTGCTAAGAGAAATAAATTATTCTCGAAAGATAACATACTATATGATTCCATTTATATGACCATCTCAAAATGACAGAACTGTAAAGACAGAGATTAGATCAGTGAGTGCCAACAGTAATAGGTGTGGAGAGGGTATGAATATAAAGGGCAGAATTTTTTGAGGTGAAAAGACTGTTAAGGGAGTTTTTTGGGGATGATAAGACTGTTCTGTATATCCTAATTATGGTGGTGATCACATCAATCTATAAAAGCTAAAATTCAGAGAACCAAAAAAGGCAATTTTACTGTTATGTATGAATACCAAAACAGGGAAAATATGCTATATGTTAACTTTCAAAATAAAATGTATAAAGAGAAAGGAAAAAGAGAAAAGGGAGGACTGCTATTTTAAAAAGGAGAGAGACAGAGAGAGAGAGACCAAATACAATTTGAAGACCTTGTTCAGATCCTGATTTGAATAAACTAACTACAAAAGACATTTTTGATGCAGTCAAGGAAAATTTAATGTGAACTTGGAATTATGTGTTAAGTTTTTTAAAGTATGATAATAACCTTGTGGCTATATAAAAATATCTTTACCTGTTAGAAACATATTCTGAAATACATTTGTGTTTGTGAAGTAACATTAAGTCTGGAATTTGTCCTATAATACGTGAGGAAAAAACTGGGGGAGATTGGCAAATGTTGAAGCTGGAGGTTCATTCTATTGTACTCTATTTTTTAGTAAGTTTTACGTTTTCCATACGTTTTTTCTTAAAAATGACATTTTAAAAACTATAGTAGAGCTTCTTTTCCTCATTTATTGTAAAGCAACAGACTTAGACCTACAGTTGGTTTCAATCTCAATGTCAAATCTTTCCAGTGACTCCAAATAAATAAATGCTGTGTGTGCCAAAAATAATACTGACATGAGAAAAACAGTTTGCTAGAAATCTTATACTTTGAGTAATAAACTACTAGAATTACTAGATTAGTAAAAATTTGAAGTTAGATTTTAAAATAGCAAATCAAAACAGTTTTCAATGACACCATCAAAGAAAGAAAGGTCAAGAGTAATTTTAAAGCAATCATGATCCTAAAACTCTTAGCCAACAAACAAAATTACTCAGGCTTTTAAACTCTCATTTATATTTACACAATGTTTCTTTCTTGCTGTGTTGGTCCAGCCTGTTCTTTTGAGCATTATTATTATTTATCGTTTCTTGAGCACTCAGCACTGCATGAGATACAGATGATAAGTTCCCTCCCTAGGGGACAACAATCAAAGCTACACAAGCAAAACATAAAGATAAGCTGTTTAAGAAATAAAAACCAAATGAAAGATTAAGAAGCACATTGTGAATTCCCTTTTATTGTTTGTTTCAGCTTTAAGCCCATGATACAAAACATGCTTCTTTTGGGGGTGTAAAACAAGACTGTAGTTGTTAAGATAAAGAAAGCCACTGGCTTAGAATAGAAAATATACCAGAGATCATTGCAAGAAAATATCCTACCTTAGAAATCTTTTCACTTTCTGCTATACATAAATTACTAGAACCTATTCCTAGCTCTAGAGGAATGTAATCACTATGTATGTGTGCACGTGTGTGTGTGAGAAAGAGGAAGAGAAGGAGAGAGATTTAGGTCTGCCCACTAGCCTTTTTTGTTCCTTTTCTTTTGGTAATACCACACTGCTTCAGAGACTGCTTTTCCCAGTCCACATATTCCTGATGGAACTGTCAATCATAGTCCATTTCTCCCCTACCTTATAATGACGGATGCAGGCCTGAAGCAGCACAAGGTCATTTTTACAGGGCTCATAATGAAGGTCTTCTACAGGGTTCATTAGGCCAATTTGAAAGAAAAGTAGAAATAAATGGATATAGCATAAATGCTGGGAGTTCTCAGCTCCGGAATCAGGCCCTTGAAACTCCATTTCCTGCAGGCCTTTATATGAGCTGCTCTGCAATACTTTTAAGCAACTAAACTTAAGTTTTTGCCTAGGGTGGTTTCAACTGGGTTTCTTTTGTCATTTGCACCTGACAAAATCCTGGGAAGGTAAACAACATACCGGAGGTTGAGTGGCTCCTAAATGGTAGTCATTCAAACCTAACTCTATCCATCTCTACACAATAGACTTTTCCTACTGTGCTAATTTACTTTTTTAACCTACAGATATTTCATTCCTAAAATCTAATTTTCTTCAAGATTGGGAATGGAAGGAAAAGAGGCTGCAGTGAAGTGGGGCAGTGTGGAAGGGGTCCGTCTAGTCCTATATCACTTTCTGGCAGTAGGAGAAAAGTGAAAGCCACAAATACAGTAAAATCTAATAAAAAATTATTTTAATCCACTTTGCATATGATAAAGATCCTAAGCTGGCAACTATACAAACTTCTGCCTAAGAGCAAATCAAAGCTGTATAGTTCTAGAAAAGAATGGTGTAGGTATAGGGTGATTTCTGCATTTCCAACTGAGGTACCCAACTCATCTCACTGGGACTCATTAGACAGTGGGTGCAGTCCACGAAGGATGAGCTGAAACAGGTTGGGGTGTTGCCTCACCCAGGAAGTGCAAGGGGTCAGGGAACTCCCTTCCCTAGCCAAGGGAAGCCATGAGGACTGTACTGTGAGGAACTGTGCATTCCAGCCCAGATACTACATTTTTCCCATGGTCTTTGCAACCCGCAGACCAGGAGATTCCCTTGGGTGCCTACACCACCAGGGCCCTGGGTTTCAAGCACAAAACTGAGCAGCCATTTGGGCAGACACTGAGCTATCTGCAGGAGTTTTTTTTTTTTTTTTTTTTTTTCATACACCAGTGGTGCCTGAAACACCAGTAAGACAGAACCATTCACTCCCCTGGAAAAGAGGCTGAAGCCAGGAAGCCAAGTGGTCTAGCTCAGCGGATCCCACCCCCACAGAGCCCAGCAAGCTAAGATCCCCTGGCTTGAAATTCTCGCTCCAGGCACAGCAGTCTGAAGTCAACCTGGGATGCTCGAGCTTGGTGGGGGAAGAGGCATCTGCCGTTACTGAGGCTTGAGTAGGTGGTTTTCCTCTCACAGTGTAAACAAAGCCACCTGGAAGTTTGAACTGGGCAGAGCCAACCGCAGCTCTGCAAAGCTGCTGTAGCCGGACTGCCTCCCTAGATTCCTCCTCTCTGGGCAGGGCATCTCTGAAAGAAACGCAGCAGCCCCAGTCAGGGCTTATAGATAAAACTCCCGTCTATAGATCACCCAGAGGAAGGGGTGGCTGTGGGCACAGCTTCAGTACACTTAAACACGCCTGCCTGCTGGCTCTTAAGAGAACAGCGAATCGCCTAGCACAGCACTCAAGCTCTGCTAACGGCAGACTGCCTCCTCAAGTAGGTACCTGACTCCCCTGCCTCCTGACTGGGAGAAACCCCCTAGCAGGGGTCGACAAACACCTCATACAGGAGAGCTCCAGCTGGTATCTGGTGGGTGCCCCTCTGGGACAAAGCTTCCAGAGGAAGGAACAGGCAGCAATCTTTGCTGTGCTGCAGCCTCCGCTGGTGATACGCAGGCAAAAGTGTCTGGAGTGGACCTCCAGCAAACTCCAGAAGACCTGCAGCAGAGGAGTCTGTTAGAAAGAAAACTAACAAACAGAAAGGAATAGCATCAACATCAACACAAAGGACGTCCACACAGAAACTCCATCCTAAGGACAACAACATCAAAGACCAAAGGCAGATAAATCCACGAAGATGAGGAAAAACCAGCACAAAAAGGCTGAAAATTCCAAACACCAGAATGCCAATTCTCCTCCAAAGGATCACAACTCCTTGCCAGCAAGGGAACAAAACTGGACAGAGAATGGGTTTTACGAATTGACAGAAGTAGGCTTCAGAAGGTGGGTAATAACAAACTCCTCCGAGCTAAAGGAACATGTTCTAACCCAATGCAAGGAAGCTAAGAATCTTGAAAAAAAGGTTAGAGGCATTGCTAACTAGAATAACCAGTTTAGAGAAGAACATAAATAGCCTGATGGAGCTGAAAAACGCAGCAGGAGACCTTCGTGAAGCATACACAAGTATCAATAGCCAAATCAATCAAGCAGAAGAAAGGATATCAGAGATTAAAGATGAACTTAATGAAATAAAGCATTAAGAAAAGATTAGAGAAAAAAGAATGAAAAGGAATGAACAAAGCCTCCAAGAAATACGGGACTATGTGAAAGGACCAAATCTACATTTGACTGGTATACCTGAAAATGATGGGGAGAACGGAACCAAGCTGGAAAATATTCTTCAGGATATTATCCAGGAGAACTTCCCCAACCTAGCAAGATAGGCCAACATTCAAATTCAGAAAATACAGAGAACACCACAAAGATACTTCTGAAGAAGAGCAACCCCAAGACACATAATCATCAGAATCATCAAGGTTGAAATGAATGAAAAAATGTTAAGGGCAGCCAGAGAGAAAGGTCGGTTTACCCACAAAGGGAAGCCCATCAGATTAACAGCAGATCTCTCTGCAGAAATGCTACAAGCCAGAAGAGAATGAGGGCCAATATTCAAAATCCAGTATTCAATTCAACATTTTTAAAGAAAAGAATTTTCCACCCAGAATTTCATATCCAGTCAAACTAAGCTTCATAAACAAAGGAGAAATAAAATCCTTTACCGACAAGCAAATGCTGAGAGATTTTGTCACCACCAGGCCTGCATTACAAGAGCTCCTGAAGGAAGCACTAAATATGGAAAGGAAAAACCAGTACCAGCCACTACAAAAATGTACCAAATTATTAAGACCATCGACACTATGAAGAAAATGTATCAACTAACAGGCAAAATAAACAGCTAGCCTCATAATGACAGGATCAAATTCAGACATAACAATATTAACCTTAAATGTAAATGGCCTAAATGCCCCAGTTAAAAGATACAGATTGGCAAATTGGATAAACAGTCAAGACCCATTGGTGTACTGTATTCAGGAGACCTATCTCATGTGCAAAACAAACATAGGGTCAAAATAAAGGGATGGAAGAATATCTACCAAGCAAATGGAGAGCCAAAAAAAGCAGGGGTTGCAATCCTAGTCTCTCTAAAACAGATTTTAAACCAACAAAGATCAAAAAGACAAAGAAGGGCATTACAGGGATCAATGCAGCAAGAAACGCTAACTATCCTAAATATATATGCACCCAATACAGAAGCACCCAGATTCATAAAGAAAGTTCCTAGAGGCCTACAAAGAGACTTAGACTCCCACACAATAATAGTGGGAGACTTTAACACCCCACTGTCAATATTAGATCAATGAGACAGAAAATTAAGAAGATATTCAGGATTTGAACTCAGCTGTGAACCAAGTGAGCCTAATAGACATCTACAGAACTCTCCACCCCAAATCAACAGAATATACATTCTTCTCAGCACCACATTGCACTTATTCTGAAATTGACCACATAATTGGACGTAAAACGCTCCTCAGCAAATGCAAAACAACAGAAATCACAACAAACAGTCTCTCAGACCACAGTACAATCAAATTAGAACTCAGGATTAAGAAACTCACTCAAAACTGCACAACTACATGGATACTGAACACCACCTACTCCTGAATGACTACTGGGTAAATAACGAAATTAAGGCAGAAATCAAGAAGTTCTTTGAAATGAATGAGAACAAAGAGAAAACATACCAGAATCTCTGGGACTCAGCTAAAGCAGTATTTAGAGGGAAACTAATAGCACTAAATGCCCACAGAAGAAAGCAGGCAAGATCTAAAATCACCACCCTAACATCACAATTAAAGGAACTAGAACAGCAAGAGCAAACAAATTCAAAAGCTACCAGAAGACAAGAAATATCTAAGATCAGAGCAGAACTGAAGGAGTTAGAAACATGAAAAAGCCTTCAAAAAATCAATGAATCCAGAGGCTGGTTTTTTGAAAAGATTAACAAAATAGATAGACCTATAGTCAGACTAATAAAGAAGAAATGAGAGAAGAATAAAAAAGACACAATAAAAAAACTGATAAAGCAGATATCACCACTGATTCCACAAAAATACAAACTACTACCAGAGAATACCATAAACACCTCTACACAAATAAATTAGAAAATCTAGAATAGATAAATTCCTGGACACATACACCCTCCCAAGACTAAACAAGGAAGAAGTCCAATCCCTGAATAGACCAATAACAGGCTCTGAAATTGAGGCAGGAATTAATAGCTTACCAACCAAAAAAAGCCCAGGACCAGATGGATCCATAGCCATCTTCTGTCGGAGGTACAAAGAGGAGCTGGTACCATTCCTTCTGAAACTATCTCAAACAATAAAAAAAGAGGGACTCCTCTCTAACTCATTTCATGAGGCCAGCATCACCCTGATACCAAAACCTGGCAGAGACACAACAACAAAAGAAAAAAGAAAGAAAATTTCAGGCCAATATCCCTGATGAACATCGATGCAAAAATCCTCAATAAAATACCGGCAAACCATATCCAGCAGCACACTGAAAAGTTTATCCACCATGATCAAGTTGACTTCATCCCTGGAATGCAAGGCTGGTTCAACATACACAAATGAATAAACTTAACCCATCACATAAACAGAACCAATGACAAAAACCACATGATTATCTCAATAGATGCAGAAAAGGCCTCCAATAAAAATCAGCACCCCTTCACAATAAACTAGGTATTGATGGAATGTATCTCAAAATAATAGGAGCTATTTATGACAAACCCATAGCCAATATCATACTGAATGGGCAAAAACTGGAAGCACTCCCTTTGAAAACCAGCACAAGACAAGGATGCCCTCTCTCACCACTCCTATTCAACATAGTATTGGAAGTTCTGGCCCGGGCAGTCAGGCAAGAGAAAGAAATACAGGTATTCAAACAGTAAGAGAGGAAGTCAGATTGTCTCTGTTTGCGGATGACATGGTTGTATATTTGGAAAACCCCATCATCTCAGCCAAAAATCTCCTTAAGCTGATAAGTAACTTCAGCAAAGTCTCAGGATACAAAATCAATGTGCAAAAACCACAAGCATTCTTATAGACCAGTAACAGACAAACAGCCAAATCATGAGTGAACTCCCATTCACAGTTGCTACAAAGAGAATAAAATACCTAGGAATCCAGCTTACAAGGGATGTGAAGGACCTCTTCAAGGAGAACTACAAACTGCTGCTCAAGGAAATCAGAGAGGACACAAACAAATGGAAAAACATTACATGATCATGGATAGGAAGAATCAATATAGTGAAAATGGCTATAGTGCCCAAAGTAATTTATAGATTCAATGCTATTCCCATCAAGCTACCATTGACTTTCTTCACAGAATTAGAAAAAACTACTTTAAATTTCATATGGAACCAAAAAAGAGACCACATAGCCAAGAAAATCTTAAGCAAAAAGAACAAAGCTAGAGGCATCATGCTACCTGACTTCAAACTATACTACAAGGCTACAGGAACCAAAATGGTACTGGTACCAAAATGGATATACAGATATATAGACCAATGGAACAGAACAGAGGCCTCAGAAATAACACCACACATCTACAACCATCTGATCTTTGACAAACCTGACAAAAACAAGCAATGGGGAAATGATTCCCTATTTAATAAATAGTGTTGGGAAAACTGGCTAGCCATATGCAGAAAATTGAAACTGGACCCCCTCCTTATACCTTATACAAAAATTAACTCAAGATGGATTAAAGACTTAAATGTAAGACCTAAAAACCATAAAAACCCTAGAAGAAAACCTAGGCAATACCATTCAGGATATAGGCATGGGCCAAGATTTCGTGACTAAAACACCAAAACCAATTGCAACAAAGCCAAAGTTGACAAATGGGATATAATTAAACTAAAGAGCTTCTGCACAGCAAAAGAAACTATCATCAGTGTGAACAGGCAACCAACAGAATGGGAGAACATTTTTGCAATCTATCCATCTGACAAAGGGCTAATATCCAGAGTATACAAGGAACTTAAACAAATTTAGAAGAAAAAAACAACTCCAACAAAAAGTGGGTGAAGGAGATGAAGAGACACTTCTCAAAAGAAGACATTTATGTGGCCAACGAACATATGAAAAAAAGCTCATCATTACTGGTCATTAGAGAAATGCAAATCTAAACCACAATAAGATACCATCTCATGCCAGTTAGAATGCCAATCATTAAAAAGTCAGAAAACAATAGATGCTGGAGAGGATGTCAAGAAATAGGAACACTTTTACACTGTTGGTGGGGGTGGAAATTAGTTCAACCATTGTGGAAGATAGTGTGGCGATTCCTCAAGGATCTAGAACCAGAAATACCATTTGACCCAGCAATCTCATTACTGGGTATATACCCAAAGGATTATAAATCACTCTACTATAAAGACACATGCACACATATGTTTATTGCAGCACTGTTCACAATAGCAAAGACTTGGAACCAACCCAAATGCCCATCAATGATAGACTGGATAAAGAAAATGTGGCACATATACACCATGGAATACTATGCAGCCATAAAAAAGGATGCATTCATGTCCTTTGCAGGGATATGGATGAAGCTGGAAACCATCATTCTCAGCAAACTAACACAGGAACAGAAAACCAAACACTGCATGTTCTCATTCATAAGTGGCAGCTGAAAAATGAGAACACATGGACACAGGGAGGGGAACATCACCCACCAGGACCTGTGGAAGACAGGTGGGTAGGGGAGGGACAGCATTAGGAGAAATACCTAATGTAGATGACAGGTTGATGGGTGCAGGAAACCACCATGGCGTGTGTATACCTATGTAACAAACCTGCATGTTCTGCACATATATCCCAGAGCTTAAAGTATAATAAAAAGGCCAGGTGTGGTAGCTCACACCTGTAATCACAGCACTTTGGAAGGCTGAGGCAGGCAGAACATGAGGCCAGGAGTTCAAGACCAGCCTGACCAACGTGGTAAAACCCCGTCTCTAGTAAAAATACAGAAATTAGCCAGGTGTGGTGGTATGTGCCTGCAATCCCAGCTACTCAGGAGGCTGAGGCAGGAGAATCGCTTGAACCTAGGAGGCGGAGGTTGCTGTGAGCAGAGATCACACCATTGCACTCCAGCCTGGATGATAAAGCGAGACTCCATCTTTAAAAAAAAAAAAAGTATAAAAAAAAAATTAAAAAAAAGAATGGTATCAAAGTATTTTTTCTTCCCTCTCCTCTTTCCAGCTGTAATGGTTGTATTAAAAAACAATGTTTAATATCAACAATACCAAACAAAATGTTTGTGTTCTAAGTTGAGTAAGAATACATCTATTTCCATTTTAAAACTACTTTAAATTAATGGTTTATTTTTTGTAATTACTTTTAAGTCTCAAATCAAATGTCATTTCCTCACTTTTGAATTTTAAATGCTTAATTATTTACATTGCACTTATGCTTGAAATTATTTCCTTTACATATTTACTTCTTATCTTATTTTACTACTTATTTGTTTATTCACTTATTTTTTAGTGATCTTGCCAGTTTTGTTTGTCATCACTGTATTAACAGCCTGGTTTATAGAAGACATAAAGTAATCATTAAGTTACTAAACACATTAACTGTTGCAAAAAAGCCATTGCTTTGATACCTATAAAATGTACCAATATCTTGAAATTAAAGAATGATGGATTATTCTGTGTTATCAGGTGTCAGCAATTGACAGAACCAAGGCATTCCCTGGTCAGGGTTAGGCAAATACTTAGCTGAGTCCTGGGGGTTTCAAGGCAGTAAGGTATTACGGCTTCCGGCTTCAATCAAAGCAGTTCTCACTGCTTTTCACAGAGATGTTCTGCATAAGCTTTTGTTTGAAGAAAGAGTTCCATTGCTTAAAAACAGGGGGTTGGAGTACAGTGGTAAAAACCACTGTTCTAGGGAATTTGGAGCAAATGGTAGCCAAAATGAGTTTACATTCTAAGTATATTTACTTTTCCCTTTAAAAGTCAATGTGCTATCTTATTAATGTTTTCATATTATAACGACATAAAATTATTTCTGCCTCAGTTTGAAGATTTGAACAATTTATGCTTTTTAGAATTTTAGAGATAAATGAAACACCTAGGCATCTAGATTCAGAAAATCTTTTACCTTTGGCTACATAAAAAACTGTAAGTTAAACCTTATATTGGAAAACTAGAATTTTGGCTTCAAAGATTTGTCCTTCCACTGTGTTAATTTTATATTTATATTTTATTTCCTTCTCTACAGAGAGAGCAGGTAAAAACATGTTTAGTGTTCCTCGCTTCCAAGTTACATTTTATCTTGAGCAGATTTAAAACCAGATTAGCTGTAATAGGATTCCAGAATGTGGGCAGATGTCTACTTGTCAAAGACGATCTCTCTTGCAATCAGCTCCTTCATTATTTCATTTGTACCACCATAGATTGGCTGAACTCTGGCATCTACATAAGCTCTGGATAAATCAGAAGATGATTGAATAAATAAAACATTTTAGAAACTGTAAATTTTGTCTTACCAGGTAACTCTTAAACTATTAATTTAATGAAGTACAAACAATAAAAGTCCTTCACAAATTACTAATTTTTTCAATATGGCATTCATCCTACATTGGAGTAATAGTAAAAAAAAAAACTATTAAGACGTTAATAGTATGTATAGCTTTGTATTAATTTGATTAAAGAGATTACAAATTCAAAATAAAAATAGTAAGTATATATCAGCTGATTTAATTTTGTAAAATTCAGCACATATGATAACACTCTTAAAAAGTCTGTTTTAGATTAGGAAAAGGACAGAATGTCTTAGTTTCTTTTTATCTTTAACATTTCCTAAAAAAGTTGAAATCCACTGGTTTTATAGAAAACGAAAGAAAAAAAGATTCATATTTTCTAGCATTCCCACAACCACTATCACTATTAGGAATATAAACTGATGCTTTAGCAAATATTATTTCCCAGAAAGTTAACAAGTAACTTGTTTTTTGGAAATGGTTAATAGTCACTTCAGTGATGTGTGGAGTTAAAATACAAAGTGGCTGAGTCCATTGCCATACCCACCCACCCCCCGAAAAAAAAAAACAAAAAACCAAATATCATCAGAAGTTCACTTTTGATAGTCATGATAACGACCATGCCACTGTGCAGTTGTTTTTGTCTTTTCTCATCTCATTTTATCCTCTCAGCTCTGGGATTGGGGAGGGATAAATGTTAGTACTGTTTTCCTGGTAAAGGAACTAAGGTAGAGAGAAGTTAATACATTTCCTAATTAATGGTTGCTGTTTAATGGTCACTAACAACACATCATTGGCAGACTGGAATGAGGATGTAGCTATTCTGCCTCTTTTTCAAATATTTTTTTTTGTATATCGCAACACTTTCATTGGCCAAAGCACTTAGAGCTAGTTATTGAACTTTGGACTTTCCTGGTAGACCCACTCAAAGGCTTTTTTTCTTTTTTCTTTTTTTTCTCAAGTATAATCTTGGTGTTTTGTTTTGTTTAAATTTGATTTTTAAGACAAATTAAATGTGCCAGCTCTCTAGGAACATACCATTTTTGGACTTATTCTTCTCCATATTCATCAGGGTTCCTTACAAAGAAATGGGCACTCAGTAAATATTTACTGATATGATTTACTGTATTACAAAGGAAATTTAGAATCTCAGAACTTTTGGCTGAAAACGTTAAAAGCTTGAGATATTTATATTTTCAAACTTTTTTTCTGAACAGATTTTGCTATTCTTTACAAAATCTAGCACCTGCATTTTGAGCACTTACCTACTGTAAACCTACTTCAGCAATCGCACTGCATTTAGAGATATATATATATTTTTAAATGGGCTAGGCTTCTTTTTACATTAAAGAAGTTCCAATGGAGTAGATAAAGCAGAGATTAGTAGACCTTTGATATGTTACTAATTAAATTTAGTCATCAACTAAAATTAACAGTGAAAGGCAGCAGCAGAAATGTTTAACCACACTGCAATGAAGTTCTACATCTAAGGTTGCTCTTCCTAGCATGGCAGAGAAATCTTTAAATGGCAAAGCTTAAATCTCACTCCTCACAGCCTCGAGTCTAATGAGTAAGACTTAAATAAACCCACATGCTGAAGACCAGTTATTTAAAAAGACAAAAACAAAAAACAAAATAAAAAAGCAGAGAAAGCACCTCTTATCTATGAAACCAATACTCAGCAACATATATATAAACTAATGCAGTTTAGTCTGGGGGATATAAGAAACACAATTAGAATAACTTTTTTTAATCAAGTCAAAGTCTCTACATTACATCCACATATTGCCTACTGTGTCTACGTGGCTTTTTTTGTTTTGTTGATTTGTTTTTTTGAGACAGAGTCTCACTCTGTCGCCCAGGCTGGAGTGCAGTGGTACAATCTCGACTCACTGCAACCTCCGCCTCCCAGGTTCAAGCAATTCTTGTGCCTCCGGAGTAGCTGGGACTACAGGCGCCCGCAACCACGCCTAGCTATTTTTTTTGTATTTTTAGTAGAAATGGTGTTTTGCCATGTTGCCCAGGCTGGTATTGAACTCCTGACCTCAGGTGATCCACCCGCCTTGGCCTCCCAAAGTGCTAGGATAGCAGGAGTGAGCCACCGCGCCTGGCCTAAGTGGCCTTTTTGATATTAGGCGATACATGGGAAGAGAAATAGAAGTCTAGTTTAAAAATTCATACAATCTTTGAACAAACTGGCCAAGAAAGGTGATTATTGTTTCTTAAAGGGAATATAAGTCTCTCAAACTAAAACCAGAGATTTCAAATAAGCCATCAAGCTACAATGTTTGCTTGGTACCAACTTGAAGGAGTTGATTTGGAGAAAACAGAGATCAAGGCTTATGCCATACTCTAATCTTAAACCATTTAGATGATTGCCTTCTCCCCACCTAATAGGCCTTTCTTAAATGTGAACTAAACCACACAAACATTGAGCCACTACATAGCTTCTGCTCTTAATGTAATTTTAGTAAAATATTTTTTCTCACTAAGGACTATAAGCATATTAAATGTTTCCAATTATACTTGCCAAAAAGATAAATTTGAAATCATTAGGCTGCCAGTTTGAATGTGGGTTTCATAATTTTTTCCTCTAGATACTTTATATTAAGATAAAAATCTTAAAACGTTTTTAGAAGCCTATATATAGCATTCTTACTCTCAGATTCAGAACAAATTGTACTTTTCTGTATAAACCAAAAATTTCCTTGGGAAAATTTTTCTAAACCAAAATCATTGCTAAATAATAAGAAAAATATATTTTCTAGGGTGATAAGGAGAAAAGCTATGGGGAGACTTCTGAGGTGAAATACTATGTTAAGAGAAAAGGAAATTCTGGAGATTGAGGAAAAAATATGGATGAGGACACTGCCTATTTATAAATTAGTACTGCTTCAAACTGATAAGAATATTCATATATGATAAAAAGATATATTTGATTTTTTCAATTTGAAGGAAATAAAAAATCTATTTAGAAAAAATAAAGATTTTAAATTTATTTTTTAGAACAAAACAAATAATCAGATATTTAAGATATGTGACAACTTAGATCCTTTTCATATGACAGTTAAATTTTCTGTATTGCTTTTTTTTTTTTTTTTTTTCAGTTTTAAAAAAAATGTAGTATTTGGCCAGACACAGTGGCTCACGCCTGTAATCCCAGCACTTTGGGAGGCCAAGGCAGGTGGATTACTTGAGGCCAGGGATTTGAGACCAGCCTGGCCAACATGGCAAAACCACACCTCTACCAAAAATACAAAAAAATTAGCCAGGTGTCATGGCACGCACTTGTTAATTCCAGCTACTCTGGAGACTGAGGCACAAGAATTATTTGAACTTGGAAGGCAGATGTTGCAGTGAGTCCAGATCATGCCACTGTACTCCAACCTGGTGACAGAGTGAGACTGTCACAAAATAAAATAAAATTAAAAATTAAAAATTAAAAAAATGTTTGAAAATACTATTTGTCCTTCTACATAATGATTCAAATAAAGCCAAGGATCAAGCTTTTGTATATTGGTCTCTTTACTTTAAGAAAGATAAAATCCTAGTAGGGAGTTGATAAAAAATTTTTAAAAAGCTGTTTCCATTTGCTTGAATACATTTTGTCTGTATTCAGCTGAAAAATTCAAAAGATTGCACACCTCCTTTCCCTCTACATTTGATGTACAAAGTAAAGAAATTTTCCTTTTTCTTCACATCATAAAGAGGAGTATATCAAAAAACTGTACTTACTTGGCAATTGGGTACTCCCACATGTATCCCCAACCTCCATGGAGCTGTACACAGTCATAAGCTACACTATTTTGTAACTCAGATGCCCTAAATGACCAAAATAAAAGGCAGAAAAGAAATGTTTGAAATGGATTTTCATGAGGTGCTTCAAAACCAGAAAATTAGTTATTTACAATTGTTGAAATGTGCACATGTATTAAGCGATTAGAACGGCATATTAGCCAAGCAAAGAAGATGATAAAAATTACACATGAAATAAATTTCAAGAGACTTTTCATATAAGAATACCTTTTTCATCAATTATATTTCTTGCTAGGTTTTTGCTAGCCTAGAAACAAAAGGTAGAAAGCTCAGATGATTAGGTTTTGGCTATTTCAGGCTAGAAAAAGATACAGTAAAAACTTGAATATGTTCTAATTTATTTGGATTCTCTATATGATCTAAATTACTCAGCCACCTAGTTCTTTTTGCCCTTGTAATATGCATTTTTTCTCCAATGATGTCACTTTCTACTTGAAGATCATGATTCTGAATTTCAGTATAAAAAAGCAATTTTTTAGGGTTCTGACTTTTCAGAAATAAATTGAAGATAACAGTGAAAACCTGAGAGGGCACACTAACAAAGTGTATGCGATCATATAGGAAACATTAGAAAATTATATAGAGATTATTATTCCTGAAGTGTGTATATTAGTAATATATATATTGTTTGTATATATAAACATGCAGTGCTTAAGATTCTTTTCTGATAATATCACAATTCTATCATTAAAATTCATAATAGAGATTTTATTCACCTTAACATAAAAATATGTTAGTTCCAAATTTTTTTCTACTTGTCTTTTGTTTCTTTTGTTTGTTTGTGTGTTTGTTTTAGTGATGGAGTCTCACTCACTCTATGGCCCAGGTTGGGGTACAGTGGCACAATCATAGCTCACTACAGTCTTGAACTCCTGGGCTCAAAGGATCCTCTCACCTCAGCTTCTCCAGTAGGAGTTACTACAGTGGCAAGGTACAGCACCCCACTACTTATTTTTCAATAGTGGGAAGCATAAAGCAAAAATAAAGATATATACTTTTTAAAATTTACAATAATTTTAAACTCAAACCATACGACAGGTGAGGATATTTCTATGCAATATATTAACAATATAATTATTAATAGGCAAGACTTTGGGGACAATAATAGTTGGAATTTGATAGTTTTTTTGTGTTTGGCAAGTATTTTAGTGAAATATTTACTGGGCTATAACTAGCTGCCTCCTGTGCTTCAATGTGAAATACCAGCATGTGTATAAACCTGAGGTTTTCAAATAACAAGGTCAATGGCTATCTGAACTTCTTTTTCCAAAAATATGTAAATTTTTTTTACACTTTTTGCCACTAGTCAAAGAACTTGTTGTAAATGTAAATATAAAAAGTCTCCTCAAAAGTGCAAGTTTCTGAAAAGTAATTCCACACTACTTTTCAATCTGGCAATTTTATTATTATGGGATCATTACATAAAGCACAAAATATTTCCCCTGTTCTACTTGTGACTGAACTGAACACAAGTTAATGAATAATGACAGGAATTTATTCTAGGTTACTCTTGGGCTAATGATATGTGAGAATGTTTGTTTTTAAAAAGAGGAAACCAAATCTACTTCCAGAATCTGATTTAGACCGTATATTCCAAAATCTTAAAATATACAAAAGTCTGACATACAGGGATGTTTTTTCAATCAACTCATCTTTAACACCATCGCTAATAATCTTTAATTCAAATCGAAGTCTTTCTAAACTTAACAGGATTTTTATTTTCCTTTCACTTAATACAGCCTGTGAAACTTTGATTGGACAGCCAGTTCTTCGTGATTTTTTTCTTACATTTGGAAAGCACCTTAAATAGAAAAATCGTGTCCAACTTAGCCATTTCACAGATGATAAAAACATTTTCCTGGATGGAATTAAGTTTATTATAGTTATTTAATAAAAGAATTGGGACTCGATCTCAAGACTCCTAAGTTTTACCGTTCCCTTTCAGCCTCACTATACTGTCGCTCTTCAGATAATTTGAAATTAAACTATTACTTGAATGAACGAATTCGTCATCCTATCAATATCACTCTTCATTATCCCACTCTTAATATTTTATTTTCAATAGCAAGTTAATAATTAAATACTAACTTTGCTTGCCTATTAGGATAAAAAAATTAAATACCAACTTGAATCATTTTTAGCACATTATATGTATGCTTAATGGAACTTTTTAGCATTTTCTTTTGAGTCTTACTTTTATTTTTCATTTCACAGATTTCCTTCTTTAAGACCCTCAAGGTTGAGCTTAAAATTGGCAGAATTCCATAACAGTCTGAGCACACACCACACTCTAGTTACTGCAGCATACATACCAGTATTTCGCCATGCAAGCAGTGGCAGAGTCCAAACGTTTCGCTTCATGCAGCTGGAGACAGTTGTCCACAAATGCTCTGGTTACACATATATGTGTTTTTAATTCTGCTAATTTATGTTGCACTGTCTTGAATTTAAAGTAAATAAAAGAAAAAAGTGAGCCTGGTAGAAATATAAACTTTTTTTTTTTTTTTTTTTTTTTTTGAGATGGAGTCTTGCTCTGTTGCCCAGGCTGGAGTGCAGTGGCGCGATCTCGGCTCACTGCAAGCTCCGCCTTCTGGGTTGACGTCATTCCCCTGCCTCAGCCTCCCATTTAGCTGGGACTACAGGTGCCCGCCACCACGCTCAGCTAAATTTTTTTTTGTATTTTTAGTAGAGACGGAGTTTCACCATGTTAGCCAGGATGGTCTTGATCTCCTGACCTTGTGATCCACCCGCCTCGGCCTCCCAAAGTAAGAAATATAAACTTTAACCCACTTAACATATCAGAAATTATACAATAAAAGATCTTTAGGGCAAACAAAAGTGGAATTGTTGTTTTTTTCCTCCATAAAGAGGGCATTTGTTAGCAAATCAGCTAAATTTAAAACCCACTGTATTTCAGTGCTAAGGAAATTTGTACTAAAAGATGCAAAAATAGTTTAAAACATAAATGTCTTGTTTCAGATTCTAAAATTTAGATGAGGCAAACTTCTTGAAAAACAGCATTACTTTAATGTGTGAGCACTGTCTTGTGGTACAGTTATTTAGGTACAGCTGTCAAAAACACCTATTGTATTTTCCTCCAGAGACTAAATCCTTGAAGATTTTTCTTTATTAATGAAATTAAGTATACAGATTTTCCTGCTCTGCTTCTAACATCTGGAGGGATAAGGGGGTTCTATATATGTTCATAAACACATCAAAATATTTATAAGGTATTATTTAATATTGCACGGTATTTAATCTAGATCTGTAGAAAGCAATATAATAAAATCAGAGCACTAAAGAGATCAAAGTCCAGTACCTTCATCCTCTTTCATCCCTTCACATGATCCCTCTTGATATGGTTTGGCTGTGTCCCCACCCAAATCTCATCTTGAATTTTAGCTCCCATAATCCCCACATGTTGTAGGAGGGACCTGGTGGGAGATAATTGAATCATGGGGGCGGGTTTGTCCCATGCTGTTTTTGTGATAGTAAGTCTCATGAGATCTGATGGTTTTATAAAGAGCAGTTCCCCTGCACACACTCTTTTGCCTGCCATCATGTAAGATGTGCTGTTGTTCTTCCTTCACCTTCCACCATGATTATGAGGCCTCCCCAACTATGTGGAACTGTGAGTCTTTTAAACACCCTCCTTTTTTAAAAAAAATAAATTACCCAGTCTCAGGTATTTCTTCATAGCAGTATGAAAATGGATAAATACACCTCCCATACCTCCCAATAGCTTGTTTAGCAGTCTCTAGCTTGGACTGAATGGTCTGGGATTATCAATGTTAATACAGCTATGTACCTACCTCCTCCTGCTGGCCATGGACAACCCATTAGCATTTTTGGAAAGCATTCTATTTAGACCATTGTCAATTGTTCCTGACTGTCCTTGCTTCAATCAAGTTTTATTTCATTCCTGACTCTAGGATCTCACACTGAACTTGGAGTTTATATCTGTTCTCTCTGGCACTGACTCTTGAGCTTTCCTCAGGAAATTGGCTTGAACTTGAAATACTGGGTTCCCACTTTGGGTAGCCTCCAAAAATATACCCCATTCTAGTTTATTTCTTAGGTCCCAGGCCCCGATATGGTCAGCTGGCCCTATCTTCTTTGTGAAAATACAGATAGAAACAGAGTTCTGATCATTCTGCTGTGAAATGAGTAAGAACTTCACTGTGGCTTATAGAAAGCATACACATGGAAAGTTACCGGCAAAGGTGGTGCAGTGAAACTCAAACTAGAAGTTAAACACACACTGTCAAGTCCAAAGCCACAGCTGTGTTCTCAAAGGAGGGTGGTGGGCCAGATTCTCAGAAGATGCAGGGTCTGCTTTTAATGCTGGCTACAACAGTTCTAAAATTATAAAACTGATTTTTTCAGTGTCATTGTTGGTTGGGACAGTTTTGATACTTAACCATTTCTGGAAAAGAGTAGAATGGGAGTGTAAAAAGACCCAGGACCAACCAAGACCAGGGTGTATCAGGTGGAGTAGAAGCTGTGAGGGGCAGATTCCTTACAGGTATATCAACATAACTACTGTGCTGATGAAAACTCCAACTGACTGTCTTTCCCTTGGTTTTATTTTACCCTGTTCTAGAAACAGAGAATGTAACTGGCATTGAATGATTCCAAAACTAAGCAGTGAGAAGACTGGCACCCCACTCCTTCCATCTCTGTATTCTGGCCTCTAATTCTGAACATGCTGGGCCACATGAAAACTTTCTTCCCCGCTTGTTGTTTCCCTTACTTTTTCTATCTCCACTTCTATTCATTATATATTTAATTAGGTCAAATATCTACCCTTTAATCAGCACAAAGTTTCCCACTGCCAGCCCATACACTCCAGTTTACTCATAGACAATCTAAAGATGGAACAAAAAAAAAAAGAAAAAAAGAAAAAAAATAGGGAAATAAACTATATATCAAAAACAGATGAGTATTCCATGAAAATCCCTGAAGATGGTTTCTAAGTCTACTCCTAGTTTAGTTCAATGACACTATGTATGACACTCTATTTGGAAAATAAGGGTGGATCCAACAAATCTTAAGATTTTTTTTTGCCTACGTGATGCCACATTTGGGAATTTATGCACTGTCTTTACAATATGAAAGAGTAAAGATATCTAAGCCTGATTCTCTCATACAAGAGTTGTTCCTTTGTAAATGTAAATGCTGGAAACTTCTAGAAGCTGAAGTAAAACTTCAAACCAGAATAGAATGATTTAGAATTCTTGCATCAGTGCATTCAGTGAAGTTCAGAGGTCTGAGAATAATGTCTCCAAGAGTATATAATTTACTCTGTGGGGATAAAAACTTGAAATACGTATTCTTGCCATTGGGTTGAGCATTACTAAACAGATTTGGTCTTTGTTTTTCACTGCAGACACTGCATTATGCTTTCTGAAATCATCCTCTAATCAAAGGCACTAAAAATTGGACCACACATTATTAGCTAAGTACTCTTTGTGAATGATCGACAAGCTCATAGCAGTATTTTTAAGTCATTTATATTTGTTAATAAATAATACTGCAGTTAGCATTAAAAAATTATTATGAAGTTACTGAGTGGGCTGGATAGAGTCTTTTTCAGAGTTCTGAATGACAGAATTCTTAGAATCATAGAATTACAGAACTGGAAAACACCTTGGAATGGTTATCTAGCCCAGTACTCCCTTAAACAGCAGCAGCAGTTGCTCTAATATATTATGCTTAAAATATAAAATAAAACACACTAGGTTTGCTATTTGATAGTTAATTAATCCCATGCTCAAGGTCTTAAGAACTGGATATTCCCATTTTAGAGACATGTGAAGGAGAAGTATTATTATTTTTTTCCTCTCTATTCCTTTGCCTAATTCTTTATGCCCTTAGAATTAAGAACACATACCACATAGGAAATGACTAACCAAGAGCTCTCATTAGATTAGAAAAAACATTCCATTTTCACTTCATTGTCCACTGAGTGAAGGAAATAGGAATAGAAAAAAGGCTCATCTGCTTTGCACTTCTGGGCAGTAATAACAGTATATAAGTGAAGCGTGTAGGTTCTGGAATTAGAATATATGTGTAATTTGGGGCAAGTTACTTAACCTCTCTATACCTCAATTTCCTTAAATGTAAAATAAAAATAATTAAAGTACTTATGATATAGATTTGTGAAGAAAAAGAATGAGGCAATTCACTTAGCAGTGTCTGGCAGATAGGGAGCAGTCAAGCCATAATATCCATTATTACTATTTAACATCTGGATTTTACTATTTTATTGTCTATTCCATGAAAAATCATAAGATTGACATAAACTATGGAGAGTATAGATTTTAAAAAGCCCAATAATTATTGCTACATCCATATGGTAGGTTTCTATTCTAAAAAGAAAATAAGTTTTGTGACATGCATTTCAACTGGTCAGAAAGCCCCAAAACGTTCAAAATTCAAGGATAACAAAGAGAATGGAAACTGAATAGTTATATAGTTATAAAATGACATGTCGCCAAGTATATTGTAACATTTAAAGCTCTTCTATTTCAATTGAATAACTAGAACCATAGTGTAACCAGCTCTCGAATACAAGGTATAGCTATGTACAGTATTGGTTATTCATCGTCTCTGAATATATTCCTAGCTTGAAATATGAAAATATTATTCAAATATATTTATTTAGATAAAATAGGAAGATCAGAAGACATATCTCAGAAATCTCAGAATTCTCTTTGGAATTTCTCTTACTTGGAAAACAATACTACTAGCTATCAATGTGACCTGTGGAAGTAGAATGCTACTGCCACCTACTGAAAGTTTAGGGAACTAACTTTGAAAGAAGGCAACAATAAAATGACACTTCTTTAAAAAGGAATGATTAAAATTATTTATTTTTTGCTATTAAAATACAATAAATGTATATTTTAAAAGAATCTTTTTCCTCTATAACAAACAATATGGACAACTTTTCTATTTTCTTAATGGTTAAATGTCAAATTACATGCTTTCTGAGTCATTCAGGCAATCTGGGTAATATTATAGTCATCCTTGTCATGTAGTATGAAGCCAAAATAAGGTTAAAGGTATATTTTTGTTTTTGTATTTGTTTTCGTGGGTAGCAGGGAGACAGGGTCTTGCTATGTTACTCAGGCTAGAGTACAATGGTGCAATCTCAGCTCACTGCAACCTCTGACTCCAGGGCTCAAGCGATCCTCCCACCTTAGCCTCCTGAGTAGCTGGGACTACAGGCACACGCCACCACACCTGGTTAATTTTTGTATCTTTTGTAGAGATGAGGTTTTGCCATGTTGCCTAGGCTGGTATCAAAATCCTGGGTTCAAGCAATCTGCCTGCCTAGGCCTCCCAACATGCTGGCCTTGGTATAAGTGTTTTAGTAAACATTTGATGTTTAAGTGGTGGTGGTTGGATATCAGAAGCAAATGATACTCATTCCACTTTGGGGACAGTTGAGAAAATCAGAGTGATATCAAGTGGTAACACTTCCTTCATATTGCCAGGAGTGTAGTATGTGTTTTGAGAGTCACATCCATCAAATTACAGTTGAACACATTACCTTAGGAGGCAATCAATATATATTTGTTCAGTGAGGCAAAAAGGAATAAATGATATATGTCAGTGTTTCCCAATGGGAAATTATTGATATTTTGAGTGACGCAATTAGTTGTAATCCAAATGTGCATTATAGGACATTGAACAACACTGTCCTCCAGGGCACTATACAAGTTATACCTCCAGCCAACTGTGCACACCCACCCCTACCCCATTCCTGACACTTCTAAACACCTGGAGGAAAGGGCATGCACTGAGAACCACTGATACGTGTAAATCAGTGATCCATAAAGGAAAGGGAATATAAAGTATAACATCCTTGCTCTTAAGGAAATCACAATTTAGGCAAGTTAAGTCATATTGTTTTGTTAAATGTTTTCTTGATTGAGTGTGTACCTCATTTTTATAGATTCAGAACAACTGTTTTAGGTTTGTTATGTCAATAAGAAAAGTTAGGATGTAAATACTTTTTTTCAGGATGAAAAAAGTTAATTTGATGACAATACAGGTAGCAAATAGTTCCCAAAATGACACAGAGAGGGTCTAGATCAAGAACAAGAGGAAGTAGATGATAAAAAGTTCTCCCATATTGAAACAAAATGGAGCAAGGCATTATGTAAGAAATAAAATAAGGGTAACAGCTAATTTTTAATGAGGGCTTACTTTGCCAAGCAATATTCCAAACGCTTTATGTATATTACCCTATCTAACTGATAGAGACAGGTGACAGCCCAGGGTCTCTGGCAAAACCCTGCCTTCAAGCCTAAACAGCCTAAAGGCTGAAAACCCCGACTGCTGGTCCCAGATGAAGGCTGCCCTTTCCCAACTGATCCTTTCTGAATAATGCCTGTGCACCGGGAGGATGGGGTGGAGCCTCGGGAAGTTCACACCGCTTGCAGAGGAGAGGAGCCTCGCCTCTCTTGTTCTTGTGTGCTGACCTAGGATTCAATCTGTAAGGTGGGAGACCTGCTAGCAAGACTTTGTCTCGCTTTGCTGAGAGTTCCTTTTTCATTTTCATTTAATAAATCCTGCCCTAGTCAACCTACAATGTGTCTGCGTGCCTAAATTATCCCGGTCATGTGACAAGAACTCAGTTTTTTCTACAACATAATCCTCACAACAACGCTATGAGGCAATCTCTGATATTCACAAATAGGGAAATATTTTATAAATATTTACAAACGTTATAAATTTTAAAGATTTATAGTCATAAGGTTTCACAATTTTGCAAATCAAACACATATTATAAATTTACAAATAGGAAACTATTTTTGAGAGAGAGAACATGCCTAGACTACAGAGATTCAAGTAGCTGGGTTAGGACATAAACCACACTTGAACATAATTTCTAGAATGCTGGTCCTGAAAAGCCACCAAGTTGTTTCATTTCTACCTTTCCCTTCACAAAGCCTTTCAGCCAGTCATTCTACTGAAAAATTTTTAACTCAAATCCTAACTCCAGGTTTTTTGCTGGTGAAATGTTTCACCAATTTGATGACCGCATGAAGGCATTATAAACTATTCCTTCATTTAAAAAGAAACTATAGGGTCTAAAATTTAATTAGCATATTTAGTGACTGTGGCCACCATATACTGAGTTCTTTTGCAAAAACCCTCAAGTTCCTGGGGAAACTTAACCCTAGGTAAACACAATCATCTGTCTTTTCTCTATGTTTGTACCTGGGAAGCTAAACTCTTATCATAAAGCTGATTGATACACAAAAAGCAGAAAGTTCAATTTCTCATTCTGAAGAAGGTATTTCGTACCTCCCTCACCCTTCTCCAATACCTCCATGCCTCCTTCACTCACCTGTCTTTCAAGGACTAACTTTCCCTATTGTTATTTATTTATTTATTTGTTTGTTTGTTTATTTTTGAGATGGAGTCTTGCTCTGTAGCCCAGGCTGGATGGAGTGCAGTGGTGCGATCTCGGCTCACTGCAACCTCCACCTCCCGGGTTCAAGTGATTCTCCTGCCTCAGCCTCCCAAGTAGCTGGGATTAGAGGCGTGCACCACCATGTCTGGCTAATTTTTGTAGTTTTAGCAGAGACAGGGTTTCACCATGTTGGCCAGGCTGGTCTCAAACTCCTGACCTCAAGTGATCCTGCCTGCCTCAGCTTCCCAAAGTGCTGAGATTACAGGTGTGAGTCACTGTGCCTGGCCACGTTATTTAAAGAAAGAGAAGTCTTCTATAAATAACTTTTGCAGTTTTCTACCAACAGAGTGATGTATCTGTCTGAACTCATAGATGTCCTTTGCTCCTTTCTTCCTGTGCAAATGAAGGAATCCCTCTCCTGTTGATGGGAAGGCCTATCTTTCCATGTGTCCGCATCCACAAACTCACCCTTTCTCCAAGACCTTATGCAGTTGATTATTTCCTTCCTATCTACAACCTTTCCCCGTTTATTAAATCCTTTCTTTATATGTAGGTATTAAACTATGCACCCACATCCCCATCCTAAAAATAACGACAAAAAACTAATAACTCCCAAATATCTCCCTTGACTCTCAAATCTCCTTCCCCTCCCCTCTTCCCGCACCACCCTTTCACTCAACTACCATTCACAGCCAAACTCAAGAAAGAGCTGCTCACCATCAGTATTGTTTCACTTCCTCATTTCTGTCTACTCACTTGGGTCTGTCACCCTCCATGTCCATTAATGGCTCTTACTAAATAATCTCCATATCATTGTATTCAATGAGCACTCTTTGCTCTTCATCTTATTTTTCCCCTAAGCAGCATTTGATCCCACTCCCTACTCCATGAAATGCTCTTTCCTTCCAGCTTCTGTGACAAAGTTCTCCTAATTTGCTTTCTCCTTTCTAACTGTTCATTCATTATCAGTCATCTTACAGGCTGCTCCTAATCAGACAATATGAATTCCACATATGAATTCTACCTTTAAATCTTGTAGTCTTCCTCAAGGACTGTGTCCTAAGACCACTTCCTGTCTTACTCTCTCCTATCTCTCCCTTAGTGATCTCATCCACTTCCATGGTTTCTAATATCACCTTACATGAAAATAACCCCAAACTTCTGTTTACCCCAGGCCATTTCAGATGAGTAAGTTGATATCATCTAATACTAAACCACAGTGACAAGCTTACCTGTAGGTGGGCAACTGTTTTGCCAAAAGCTTTTCTTTGTTTAACATAGTTCCTGGTTTCTTCAAACATGAACTCACTAGCTGAAACTGCCATATCAGCAATTAACAGCCTTTCCTATAACACAAAAATTAGGTCTTAAACATTACTCTAATTATGCAAGTGATTTTCACACAATTTCAATTACGATAAATCCTATAAATTAACTTTATAATAAACTCATAAAGATTAATTTATGTCTTAACTCTTTATAAGAAAACAGATTTATGAGATTCTTTTGACATATCTCTTGTCACTTTCTAAAGCAAATCCTTTATTTTTATGAATGACTGCTTTTATTTTTTTTAAATCTTTTTAATTTTTTAAGGGACGAAGTCTCACTCTGTTACTAAAAATGGAGTACAGTTGCACAATCACAGTTCACTACATCCTGTAATTCCTGGGCTCAAGTGATCCTCCCATCTCAGCCTCCCAAGTAGCTGGGATAACAAGCGCATAACACCATGCCCACGAATGACTGTCTTCATTATATATATGCAATTTATTTAATTTTTTCTTCTCTTTACTCACATATGAGTTAAAAACAATCCCTAGTTGCTTATTTCAAGTTATTAATCTCTGCACACTGTATGACTCAATATATCTGTGGAAATAAACATCTTACAGCACATAAGTTAAATTCTACCTATTAATGTAAAAGTAGTCTTAGTTTAAATCCATCATGCTGGTGATTTTCATGGTAGTCACTAGGCAGGAGTACCCCCTTATACTGGCATCTGAGGCTCAATAATCACTTGTCAACCATACTTTAAAATCATAGCTGTTTAGGGACTGACCCTATGTGGCTAAAACTTTTCAGTCTGAATTTTACACTTTTCCCTTTGATTCACAGTTGTTATTTAAAAACTGGCAAACTATCAAATGTTTTACATGACATTTCCTTACAAAGAGCTAAGTTTTTGAATTGTAGTTAAGAAGCTAAAATCATTCTAAGAAGGAATCACAGAACTGAAATATCTGTTTTTCCTACTCACTTTTTTTTTTTTGAGATGGAGTCTCGCTCTGTCGTCCAGGCTGGAGTGCAGTGGCGGGATCTCAGCTCATTGCAAGCTCCGCCTCCTGGGTTCACGCCATTCTCCTGCCTCAGCCTCCCGAGTAGCTGGGACTACAGGCGCCCGCCACCACGCCCAGCCAATTTTTTTGTGTTTTTAGTAGAGACGGGGTTTCACTGTGTTAGCCAGGATGGTCTCGATCTCCTGACCTTGTGATCTGCCTACCTTGGCCTCCCAAAGTGCTGGGATTACAAGCATGAGTCACCGCACCCAGCTTTTCCTACTCACTTTATAACCTTTGATTGGATATTACTGAGTTCAGTTATTTACTTACCTACCCTATAAAACTCATACTTTTATTACAACTTTAATACTCAAATGATTAGCTATTTCACAAGTTTTGCATGTATAAATCTGCATGCATAATATAGAAATAGCATGTTTCTATATTATTCTATTCCAATTCATTATTTAGTCAAAAGATGGAATCTTTAAACACTTCTGACCTGTGGAAGCTCTTTCATGATGTAATAGAAGCCTTTATTCTCTTCTCCAAGTAGGGCACTAGCTGGCAACCGTACATCTTCAAAGAATAGTTCTGCAGTATCCTAAAAGACCATACAAAAAATGTAGAGCGTGATCTCATTTAAATCTTCCAATAACCCAGTGAATATTGGAGTGAATATTATTTTTTCCAAAAAAACAAAAAACAAATTGGAAGCCAAGTTGGAGTGGTTAATGAACATAACTAGTAAGTGATAAACCAGGGATTTGAACTCACAGCCATCTGATTCCAAAACTTGTGGCTTTCCTACTGCAACACACTATCATTCCTGCTCTAATATTGTCCAGTTCTCAAGGTACTTGGAACTAAGGATTTCTAATACATATTAAGCAAAAAATATGTTTTTGGTAATGTATAGAAAGAACATTTTCTGTTTTTTTGTTTGTTTTATTTTTAATTTTTTTTTTGAGAGGGAGCCTTACTCTGTTGCCCAGGCTGAAGTGCAGTGGCGTGATCTCGGCTCACTGCAACCTCCACCTCCTGGGTTCAAGTGATTCTCCTGCCTCAGCCTCCAGAGTAGCTGGGACTACAGGCGCCTGCCACCACACCCAGCTAATTTTTTTATTATTAGTAGAGACAGGGTTTCACCATGTTGTCCAGGCTGGTCTCGAACTCCTGACCTCAGGTGATCCACCGGCCTCAGCCTCCCAAAGTGCTCAGATTACAGGTGTGAGCCACCGTGCCTGGCCACACTTTCTATTTTTACTTCATATTTTTCTTTAATACATTTTACAAATAGATGGCTTGTTACCATGCAGTTAATTCTGCCATTTCTAAAAGCAGATATTCAAAATACCTTGATTCATTTCTATTGCTGACCATCAGAAAGAGATAGAGAGGTACAAATGGGAATAAATCTCATTACCACATCAGAAAAGCGTATTTTAGGAATTCAGCATAGGAAATAAAATTGTGCCACATGTAATCCTCTTTATAAGTCTCCTATCTGATTAATAGTAAACTCAATTAGTATCTGAATATGATTTACATTATCACTCACCTGTGCTTTTAATCCCATTTTATGTAGCTTTCGTCCCTTGATAAATCCTTTCATTCCATTTTCCACCAGAAAAAGGCTAATACCACGGGCAGGGGAGGGAGCTTCATGATTTGTGACCGCAACTACAATCACAACATCACTTAACCACCCATTACTGATGAACACCTGTAAAACCCCAAGTACACTAGTAATGCACCATGATAATTCAAGTCTATGTACAAGTTATTATTGGGAGAAAGCACATTCCAGAAAACTAAAACAGACAAGGCATGCTCGATATGTCTCTCAGTACCCTACCCAAATACCTGCAGAGTTGATTATTCACACATGATGTTATCAAGGATCGGGGAAAAATTACTTAATGCTTCAAAGAATGAAACCTATAGATTTTCTTTTCACTATTAATATTATACACAATAATAATAAGCAGAGATTATTATGTTCTTTAAAAATGAAACCAAATTGTCTATTATGATGATAAATTGTATTTTAGAAGGAAGACACTGGTAAGAAAAGAAAATCTGGCGGGACCTGCTGGCTCACACCTGGAAGCCCAGCACTTTGGAAGGCCGAGGCAAGAGGATCATTTGTGCTCAGGAGTTATGACCAGCCTTGCCAAAATAGCAGAGACAAAAAAATTAAAAATTAGCTGATATGGTAGTGTGCACCTATATATAGTTCAAGCTACTTAGGAAGCTGAAGCAGGAGGATCGCTTGAGCCTAGGAGTTTGAGGTTGCAGTGAGTTATGATTGTACCACTGCATGCCAAACTGGGTGACAGAGTGAGATCCTGTCTCTAGAAAAAAAAAGAAAAGAAAAGAAAAAGAAAAAGAAAGAAAATCTGCTGTAAATGGCGCTATATTATTTATTCTCAGATGTATCAGTTTTTGAAAAGGACTATTTTTGATTTTTGTAATTGATATCCTGCTTCCTTTAAAATGGCCTAAATAGGAAACTATGATTAAGGAGGGAAAAATGACAAGCAAATGAGAGGGATTATCAGATGATATTGATTCAGAAAACAAAATATACTCCAAGCAAATATTAATAATTATCTTCTCATTCTGCCTCTTTCCTGGTTCATCTCAATCATTTTCATGGCTTGAGTCACCCTCTACATGCTGATGACTCCAAATATTTATCTATGCCATGTTTCCTTTCTTTTTTTTTTAGAGACAGGGTCTCTCTCACCCAGGCTGGCGTGCAGTGGTGTGATCATAGCTCATTGCAGCCTCGAACTCCTGGTAAGCCACATTTCTTGATAGGACCTGGACCTGAATATGTACTTGCTTCTGAACAGTTCCACTTGATGACTCATGGGTGGGACATACTCCTTCCCACCCCTACTCCTATCTAATCCTGATTATCAACCTATTTCTCTATCTCAATGAATGCTTCAATAGATTACACTGTCATCCTGCTTCTTATTCAATTCAGCATCTAGTTTTTTCTAACCCATCTTAATACTTTTGGAATTTATTCACTTCCTTTCAATTCTATTGTAATTACCTTATTTCCAGCCCTCATCATTTCTTAAGTTCCTACAACTGATCTCTCTACAGCTGTATCATTCATCATGATGTCAGAGAGAATTTTCTAAATGCAATCTGATCATATTGCCTTCACACTTAAACATTTTTGAATAGCTCCTAATAGGCTTCAGGGTAAATTCAAAACCCTTAGCAGGAAATAGAAAACTTATCACAAACTGGCACTAGCTTACCTCTCCTTACCTGCCTTATTGCTTGTCCCACTCTCCCCAATTTCCTGTTCTCCAGTCAGCTACTAAATTATTTGCTGTCCATCACATTGCGAGATCTTCCTGACCTTTGAGTCTTTGAAAATCTTGTTTCTGCTACTTGGGAAAGGCCCTTTCCCAACTCTGCTACAATGAATTGTACTCATCCTGGACGGTTTAGACATCAGACTGGCCAAAAGGTCTCAAATTCTCCAGGCTGGGTTAAGCATTCCTACAACACCTCAAATTTACCAAAATGATCTGTTTTTAATCTCTCTCCCTTTGAAATAGTAGGGGTATAAAATGATGTTGGTTACTCCCATCACCTAAAATGCACAGCACTGAAACATACAAATAATGAAAAATGGGCAAATAACGTTAGTGTTGTCTACACAATAGCAAATGAAGATAGTGGTGGCAGTATGGTTATAGGTGACACAATAATAAAAGATCATCAACATGCCTCCTTACTAGGAGCTCCTAGCCATTTCCTATTCATATATCTATCTTAAGTGCTTAGCATTCTTTTTGGCACAGATGAGGCCAAAGGATGTTTTAAAAATATATTTTGAAAAAGATGTTTCTCAAAAAAATTTCTATACATCTTGGCAAAAATATTTTTTCAACAGTATTGCTCGATTACACCACTCCCTTGCTCAAAAATCTTAAAAGTCTACCAAGTTCCTACCTTTCTGTGTAGTTCCTAGTATCTGTGTAGCTACCACAGTTGAAATGCTATGAGTGCTTTTTGTTTGTTTTGCATCACACAGCATCCAGGAATTAGTATCTACAATATGCTCTAAAGTGGTCTCATACACGTTTTAACTACAGATAATAAATAAACAATGGAATGGAAAGGAAGGGAGGAGCAATTCATTGGGCAAAAACTATTCATTTTAATACGCTGAGCTCAATTTGGTAAATCAAGTGGAGTTCTCCAGAAGGTCTTATTGGAAGTAATTACAGCAAAGGATCAATAAAATCTGAACCATTTCTACAACAGTGTGACCTAATGTGAATTTTAACACCATGATGGATCCCCCTTTCTAACAGAGTTATATGAGAATTTTCCTTGCCAGTGGATTTTCTCAGTTTGTTTTCTAACTATGACACTCAAAAGTTTGAATAGGGCTGAAATTACCTCTAATGAGGGTCAACATTTTGGGGTGGTGGGAGGATATTAAATGCTTATAAAATAACAGAAACTCATTGCAGATATTATATAGAGAATGTAAAATTCTAAAGAAAAGGGAAAATATAATCCTCCATAAGTATATAATACAACTATCATTCATAATTTCCTTTCTCATCTTTTTAATTTTAATATAGTAAAAATGTTTCTGTACTTGCATTCTATCTCCTGTTTTTTCACTTAATGTATAATTATTTCCTGTACCGTTAAAAACTTTGTGGTGCTAATGTTAATGGCTGCACATTCGTTCAGATGCACTGTATTTGCTTACCCATTCCTTTACTTTTACTTGCTTTCAATTTTTTGTTATTTCTAATAGAGTTTTTGAAACAGAGTCAATGGTACTTTTCCTGTGTGGTTCCCACAAAACACTATGGCTGAGCAGATGAGGCCTGCTTAGAGAGCTAGAGGTATAAGAGAATGTGGTTCCCCTTTCACTTCGAACCAAATATCCTACTCTCTTTCAAAACAAGCCTTCTGTATGCGAGGAGTTAACTGATTATATATTGGAGCTATCATCTGTTTAATTATAATCCTTAGGAAATTATTTAGACAAATATTTATTAAAGTATATTTGAAGAACACCAATGATTCAGTTTTGTAAATACAGAGCTATTAGCCCAAACAAACATATAAAAACTAATTCTTCAACAGACCTTGGCACATATTTTCAGAAAGACTGTTTTATAACCATAAATAAAATGATCATCTTTCCTTCACGTAACACTCAGTCAACAACAAATATTTACTGAGTATATACCAGATACTATTTTAGGTGGGTAATATCACTTGCCCTCGGTGATACCAAATGCATTTGCCCTCATTGATATCAGGGATCCTGAGCCCATCTGTAACCTTAATTGGAAGCACTCTCCAATTCTATCAGTGAGTTGTTTGATTTAGTAGAACTGAATGGTTCTCAAATTCCATCACTGTATCACTGATATCTTTTTCTCCTAGGATCTTTTTTTTTCTTTGAGGGGGGTCTTACTCTATGTCAACCTCCTTGGCTCAAGTGATTCTCCCTCTTCAGCCTCCTGAGTGAGTAACTGGGACCAAAGGGCACACCACCATGCCCAGCTAATTTTTTAAATTTTTACTTTTGTAGAGACAGGGTCTCACTTTGCTGCCTAGGCTGGTCTCAAACTTCTGGGCTCAAGCAATCTCTTGCTTCAGCCTCCCAAAGTGCTGGGATTACAGGTGTGAGCCACTGTGCCTGTCCTTCTCCTAGAATCTTTTGAAATTCTTCTTGATCTACATGAGAAAGCTTTTTCCCCAATCTTTTATCAACATAAAGTTTAAGTATTATTAATATTTGTCCCACATTTGAGCAATGTGAGTCTCACCTTGTCTTTTTCTGGTTTGATAAGGGCTGTTTGGAAGCTAAAACAACCTTTGCCATATTAGTGAGGGGGCATGCAAAATGAAACATAGAAGAAGCTACCACAGATCTTAAGTAATATTTATTGTAAATTTGCTGTCTCCAAAACAGCTTAGGTAAATTCAATTCCTGCATGAGTCCCTAGATTTAACAGAATTAATGAGTTGTCTCTGAGACATTGTTACCCACAGCATGACTCTGAAAAGAAAGGCTATAGAAGTCCCTCTCTACACACCTTGCTTCCATTGAGAATCCAGTCACTTCCATCCTTTTTAGCATTTGTTTTTATTCCTTGTAAGTCACTGTAATCGAAAGAAAGGATAAACAATTCATCAAATGATAAAAATTGAATTATGTAAATTATGTAAGTATGTATGTAAATTAGATTATTCAAACTGGCTACACCATTATAAAATTGCTGAATATTAAGAATGTTCACACAATTGCACTGAAAAACCATGCTGATCTATTATATTCTAAAGCACTTACACAAATGAATATATGATTAAGATTTATTATATAAACTAGCCAGATTTTATACAGTAGTATAACGAAACCCAACTAACATTCAAGACCCCAATGAGACTCACATAACATTTCAAACCTCACTGTATCCCTGAGATTACGTGTCACCATGTACTTTGCTGCCTTTAAACACCTTGGTTCCTTCCCCTATCTCTATTGATCTAAAATTTAGCTATTAGGCAGGGCGTGGTAGCTCATGCTTATAATCCCAGCACCTTGGGAGACTGAGGGGGGAGGACTGCTTGAGCCCAGGAGTTTGAGACCAGCCTGGGAAACAAAGCTAGACTCTATCTCTATAAAAAGTTAAAAAATTAGTTGGGTGTGGTGGCACATGCCTGTGGTCTCAGCTATTTGGGAGGCTGAAGTGAGAGGATCACTTGGGCCTGGGAAGTTGAAGCTGCAGTGAGGCATGATCATGCCACTGCACTCTAGTCTGGGTAACACAGTGAGAATTTATCTTAAAAAAAAAAAAAAGAGCATGTCTCAAATGCCATTTTTTTTCTAACAAACCTGCTCTAAGCGTAGAACAGATTATTTTTCTAAATATAAAAGAAGCAAATATTACTAAAGAAAATATTAAGAATATAGAGAGCATTCCAAAGGAGAAAAATAATTTTAAAAATAATTTTATCTCCTGGAATGAACATTTTAAAGGTATATCTTTCCAATATTTTCCTATGGATATAACTATACATATATATGCATTTTTATAAAACTGGAACCATATAATATGATTTTGATCTGTTAACAATATCTAATGACTTCTTATTAGCTGAACAGAACATCATCATGGATTTACCATAATTTTAAAAAATAATCCCCTATTGTTAAAACACTTAGGTCCCAAAATCTAAATATCCTACAATAAACAGCACAGTATATAAATAGTCCACATTACTTGTGTAATTTTTCCTATTCTTCTTTATGTGGGTGATATGGTTTGGCTTTGTGTCCCCACCCAAATCTCATGTTCAACTATGATCTTCAGTGTTGGAGGAGGGGGCCTGGTGGGGTGATTGGATCATAGGGATGGACTTTCCCCTTGCTGTTCTTGTGTTAGTGAGTTACTTACCATGAGATCTGGTTGTTTAAAAGTGTGTAGCACATCCCTCTTCTCTCTATTCCTCCTTCTCTGGCCATGTAGGACATGTCTGCTTCCCCTATGCCTTCGGCCATGATTGTAAGTTTCCTGAGGCCTCCCCAGCTATGCTTCCTATATAGCCAGTGGAACTGTGAGCCACTTAAACCTCTTTTCTTTATAAATTACCCAGTTTCAGGGGTTTTTTTTTATAGCAACACAAAAACAGAGTAACACAGTGGTGTTTATATTTTACGTCCCTCAGCATTTTTTTTTTTTTTGAGACCGAGTTTCCCTCTTGTTGCCCAGGCTGGAGTGCAATGGCACAATCTCGGCTCACTGCAACCTCTGCCTCCCTGGTTCAAGTGATTCTCCTGCCTCAGCCACCTCAGTATCTGGGATTACAGGCGTAGGCCACCATGCCAGGCTAATTTTTTGTGTTATTAGTAGAGACGTGGTTTCACCATGTTGGCCAGGCTGGTCTTGAACTCCTGACCTCAGGTGATCAGCACACCTTGGCCTCCCAAAGTGTTGGGATTACAGTCGTGAGCCACCGCACCCAGTTGCATTTTTTTTAATCACTCTCTGTATTAGGCTGAATAATGATACCAAAGATATCAGGTCCGATACCCTAGAGGCTGTGCTACCTTACATGGAAAAACAGTCTTGCAGATGTGTTTAATTTAAGGATGTTCTGATAGAGAGATTATCACGAATGATCTGGATGCGCGCTAAATGCAATCAGAAATGTCCTTATAAGAGAGCGGTAAAGAGAGATTTCATAGACAGAAAAGAAGACAATGTGACCACAAAGGCAAAGACTGCAGTGATGAGGCAACAAGGCAAGGAATGCCAAACAGACATTAAGAGATAGAAGATGAAAGGAGTGGATCCTCCCCTATAACCTCTGGAGGAAGTGTGACCCTGCTGATACCCTGATTTGGGTCCAGCGATACTGATTCTGGACTTCTAGCCTTCAGAACTGTAAGAGAATAAATTTCTATTGTCTGAAGCCACCAAGTCTGTGATAATTTGTCACAGATGCCATCAGGCAACAAATATACTCTCTTAGAGCACTTACTTTCAATTGCAATTATAATAAAAAGCAATTATCTTTCCCACATACTGCACTTATCTGACTCAAGTTTTTTGAAAACACGTGGTGTATCAAGATCATATTTATATGCTCTGTGCCTAGCATGCTGCTTTGTACATAACAGGCACTCAATAAACATTTGTTAAATTATATTATTAAAATGCCAAGTATACAGAAAAGAATTAATAGAGCAGGCCTGAGAGTGCTATCCTTAGAAAGGCCTGTTGCAACATTGCCTGTGGCTAGCATCTGGGAATCCGGATTTCAGGAGAGTTCTCACCGTTCCCAGTACCCATCAAAGTGGCTTACTGTATAAACTGTTCGTGCAAACAATGAGGCTTATGCTGAATACCTGCTTTCCTTCTGGGGATCTGAACTTTTGGTACATGCCAGGAAGAGGGTGCCTATATGACCGACCTCCAATAAAATCCTTGGGCACCAAGTCTCTAATGAGCTACACCTTGGCACACAACATTTCACACGTCACAACTTGCTGAAGCAATTATGTCCTGTATGACCTCATTGGGAGAGAACTCCTAGAAGCTGCTATTGGCTTTCTAGGGACTTTGCCCATGAGACTTTCTCTTGGCTGATTTTGCTTTGTATCCTTTACTATAATAAATTGTAGCCATGGGTACAATATATGCTGAGTCTTGTAAGTCCTCTTAGCAAATCATTTGAACCTGGGGGTAGTCTTGGGGACCCCCCAACACACGAATTCAAGGCTTATCCATTACACATCTAATCACTTCAAATATCACAGTAAGTTTCAGAAAGAGACTATAATACAGAGCCACCTATCTGAAACATAGGTTAAATGGCACAGGTATGTGAACCAATCTGTAGTGTGATTATCATCAAAAGGGTGGATGCAGATTGTGAACACAAAAGTTGAATGCTATTGTATTCTTTTTTGTTGTTGTTGTTTTCGAGATGGAGTTTCACTTTGTCACTGAGGTTGAAGTGCAGTGGCACGATCTCGGCTCACTGCAACCTCCACCTCCCAGGTTCAAGCAATTCTCCTGCCTCAGCCTCCCAAGTAGCTGGATTACAGGTGCACACTACCCACACCCAGCCAATTTTTGTATTTTTAGTAGAGACAGAGTTTTGCTATGTTGGCCAGGGTGGTCTTGAACTCCTGACCTCAGGTGATCCACCACCTTGGCCTCCCAAAGTGCTGGGATTATAGGCATGAGCCACTGTGCCTGGCCTGAATACTATTGTATTCTAACATCGTATTTTTCATCATAAGTATGTATAAAGTATCACTAACTAATGTCTGCACATAGTTTATTAAAATAATTCTTCTAAGGCTGGGCATGGTGGCTCACATCTGTATTCCCAGTGCTTTGGGAGGCTGAGGCGGACGGATCACCAGAGGTCAGGAGTTCAAGACCAGCCTGGCCAACCTGATGAATCCCTGTCTCTACTAAAAATACAAAAATTAGCTGGATGTGGTGGCAGGTGTTCGTAATCCCAGCTACTTCGGGGGCTGAGGCAGGAGAATAGCTTGAGCGTGGGAGGTGGAGGTTGCAGTGAGCCGAGATCGCACCATGGCACTTTAGCCTGGGTGACAACAGCAAGACTCTATCTCAAAAAAAAAAAAAAAAAATCTTCCTATACAGGGATACATCAAAGGAAATAAAGGTAATGGCATAGCTCAGTTTGTAAATTTTTCCTAAGTTTTTGAATGTTATATATGAAATATTAAAAATGAAAAAGTATACTACTTAGTAAAGCCAACAGTTTAGACCCTCACAATAATCTTCTTAAGTATCATTATCTCAATTTCACCGATAGAGACATTGAAGCTCAGAGATTTTTACCCAAGATCACACAGCTGGTGTCAGAACACTCTGGCTCCAATGCTGTCAACAATTTGTTCTATGAACTTGGTCAAAATACTTCATTTATTATTTTCTGTTTTCTTCTTATATAGAAATCGTATCTTTATATTCCATATATCTCATTATAATAGCCATATAATAAAATTAACATGAGGTCAGGTGCAGTGGCTGACACCTATAATCTTAGCACTTGGAGCGGCTGAGGCAGAAGGATTGCTTGAGTCCAGGAGTTTGAGACCAGCCTGGGCAACATAGCAAGACCCCCATCTCCATTTCTTTAAAAAATAATAAAATAAAATCAATATGAAAGCATTTATAAAATGCTAAAGTAATACAACATACAAAGATACGTAATTATATATAATGAAGCGTTCCTCCATGGAAGGGGAAAGGGCCAGTGAAACTCTGGATGTTTTTCAGCAATTGCAACCTTTATTTTCTGTGGAGGCCAAATCAAACCAAAAATACAGACAGTGCTCAATTCATCTCCGAGGGCAGTCAAAATGAACCACATTCCATCTTCTATCTTCTTTTCTTCCCACGTGTTTTTCCCTATTTCATGCCAATTTTACACCATAATTCCATAATTCCTCAACACTCTAGTACTCTTCTTCAACTGTGGCTTTTCTCTGTTCTTATATTCTCTTACCCACATGGACTCTTTGCTCATCTCTCTAAATACCTGACTTATTTACTATCCTCTCATGACTTTCAATGACTTTCCAAACAAAAAAAGAAAGAAAGAAAGAAATCTGCTTATTTTCTCCATCCTCATTCTTAGATTTCCTTCTTAATTATATACACTTAACCACAGATAAGGCCAAAGACTTTAAACCAAAATCAAAAATCACACGAACCTTTGTTTGCATGTATAAATTAGAGATAAATCAAGATCTCATTTATTCTATAGCCTCTTTGTGAGTGCTAACATGCAATGAGCTGGAAGTGGAACATGCTAACCACAGAGCTAATACAACTCAATCTGAATATTGGCAGTCAGCCAGGTAGTTGTTTTAGAGAATGAAATTAAAAGCAAATTTTAAGGAAGAAGGTTAAATTTCTACTTGTTTAGATCACACTTTTAGGCAACAGAAGTGAACAGAAGCCTTTAATCTTTGACAAAATTAAGTGTTAGTATTGACCTAAAATTAGGGATTTATATCTTAAAAAGATAAATATAATGTAAACATATTGCAAGTCATGCTATAGAATATTAAGAGATTTAAAAATAAATAACACTGTTAGAAAAGAAAATTTTACAATAAAAAAGGAGGGCCTGACCTCTGCAAAAACAATTCCTGGATTTTCACTTGCCACTTCTTTGGCATCTTTAAGTTCTTCCTTTGCACTGTTCGCTTTCTGTTGACCCACAAGTTGCTACTGTCTTTAACATACATCATTTCCCCTACCAGTTTGCCTCAAACCACTGCCCTCTCTTTCCATTTCTGTTTACCACTCAGCTCTGAGAAAGATGACTCTGAGTCCTCTGCCTCTGTTTTCTCAACCACCTCACTCCCATAAAAAGTAACTTCTGCCCCTCCACCCTACTGAAATCACAAAGGATCATCAGGCCTGCCAGAACCTCTTCTCCATTCTCAACATCATGGTGGCCTTCACATTACTAACTTCTTTCTCCTTTCCTACAGCCTTTCCAACTGACTTCTCTTCCTATTCGTGTCTGGATTTCTTTGAAACTCTCAATCCTTCTGTCTCTCTTGCTCCATCATTTTTTGTACAGTTCCAAATGAAACATAATGCCCAGATTTTCCTCCTTTGTTCCTTTTTTGTCTTTCATTTTTCCTCTTGAGGATCAGGTCCCCACTCTGTGGAAGCTCTTTCCCCCATTCTTATAAAACTGGTTCCTTCCCATTTGTCAAACCTCAGTTTAAATACAACTTTTTATAGGCCTTTGTTAGCATTCATATCTAAATTTGTTTTTCCATATCCCACCAAACACAAACATACCATTAGTCTATAGCACAGTACATTTCCTTCACAGTACTTATCATAATTTATAATTACAAACATATATACTTGCTTATTTCTTGCCTTTCTCTTCATTAAGCACAGAGGCCACATCTGTTTTGTTCACTACTGTATACCTGGCCCACTGAAGACATTTACAAAATAACCAGCAAATAACTGAATACGTGATCTTGTTCATTCCTATTGTATCAACTCTTATAAATGAAAGACTTTTAAAACCTATTGCTACTCCATCCTTGTCTCCAGAATTCCAAGTACAACTTTGTAACAAACTGCTTGACATTTACATGTGAATCTCACCCTACAAGTAAAATTCATTATGGTGAAAATTCGACTTACACACTACCATTTTCTTTGCATAAAACTATGTTAATATCTCAAACATAGCATACATTATAATCTGCTTTATTGTTATTTTCCTACTTGAGGTCATGAATTATCCTGTGTTCATCTTTGCATTCCTCCTAGCACATAGCTCAGTCTATGTATTAACCAAGTACTAAGAAAATGTCAAGGCACTGCTTCCAAGAATCCAAAGTCAACTAAATATTAACTTACCTTCCAGCTCCAAGCTCTGTCATTGCTATAGCACCAATACATTTGCCTGCAGTCATCTGGGGAATAAAGTGCTTAATCTGTTCTTCTGAGCCATAGTTTGTAATATAGGACATGACAATACCTGAATGAACACTAAAACCTGGGCCTGAACAATTTGAGTAAGCTCTTAGAATGAAAAAAGAAGAAAAATTAGAGCATAAACTAGCAATTAAAAAATGACTATTATAACAACAACGTATTAAAGATCCTGTCAAACTGTTTGGTAGTGGCCTGTCTCATCACAAACCTATGACATTTCTGACTGTGTTCTCTTTTTTTTTTTTTTTTTTTTACTAATTTTAAAATTTCTGGTTTCAACACAATAACAGTGCTAAACAGAGTTCAATGAACACTTATTTAATTGAGAGATAAAATATTTTAAAATATGAATCACCTGCAGTTATATTCCTCTAACACAGTGGAATAATAACTGTATTCCTCTAACGGCCTTTGCCATGAGGATATATTCTAATCAGATGGAGTCTTGGTAAAACAAAGAAACAAAAGAACAAAAATAAAAAAGCAAAAAATAGAAAAAAAGAAAAACAGAACAAAACAAAACATGGAGTCATGGAGTGAATTGTGTACTTTGCTATTTTCTTTTAAAATTATGACACACATACACACACAAATAAAAATTTAAAATTTAAAAATAAATTCTATGACACAACAAAATCCTATTTTTTCTTAGTAGATTTTAATCTGAAATAGCTGCAAAATATTACAAGTTGTTTATGTACCATAATTTACTTATCCATTCTCCCACTGCTGGACATTTAGATTGCTTCAACATTTGGAGGACTGTGACCTAACATGACAATGATTTCTGAACACAGCATCTGTATTTCCTAGTAAATTATTTCCTTAAAATGAATTCCCCAAAGTAGCATTCTATGTCAAAAAGCAGGAACATATTTTTTAAATATGTTTTCACCTTTTTAATCACCCCCAAAATTTATTGTTCTAATTTATAAAGCCACCAATAGTGTGTCACTTTCACTGCAATCTTGTCAGCCCTGGGTATTAGGATTTTTCATTTTCACTAATTTTATAGATACTCAAAATGATACCTCCAGATAAGCTTAATTTGCATTTGTTAGTAAGGATGAAGTTTTCTCATTAAAAAAAACTTATTTGCATTTCTTTTTTGATGAATTATTGCTTCAAATTCTTTGCCCATTTTTCAACTGCAATCTTTATTTGCTCTTATATATTAAAATTCTAGTATATTTGATGGAAACATTTTTCTACTCTGTTGTTCTCTTTCAAATATCTTTTCTAAGGGCAAAAAGTAATCGTAAGCATTGACAGGAAAAAAAAAAAGATCTCTTTAATTTTCAATAGCACCTATTTCAGCAACTTAAAAGGATTTTCTTATTATCCCACATTCAAAAAATGTATAAGAGTGCATGAGTGGTATAGTCCTTTACATTTTACACTGAATTTTCAATCTTCCAAGATTAGAAAACTTTTTTTTTTGGTCATTTCAGAAAGTTGAGTGGTGTGTTTACAAAACAAGACTCAGCCTTAAAGCTCTCCATACTTACTGCTCCTCCCAGACAACAGCTGCGTAGTACAAATCCCCTCCAATTCCACCAAGATGCTCTGCAATATTGACACCAAGCAGTCCTTGTTTTCCAGCTTTTTCCCAAACCTCCCTACTTACTTCTCCAGCTTTCTCCCATCTGCAAATACCAAATATTTTAAAATCAGAGATTTTTTCATATTATTTAAATGGCTACAACTTTGAACTTATGAATGATTTTGTGCAGAAATGCATTCTTAATTTAAGGTAATTATTTGCATTAGCCATATACTTCTATTTGACTCTGACTCTTTGATCACTTCTCTTCCTCCTTTTTTCTGCTTTTTTTTTTTTTTTTGAGACAGGGCTGTCACCCAGGTTGGTGTGCAGTGGCACAATCATGGATCACTGAAGCCTCAAAATTCTGGGTTCAAGCAATCTTCCCACCTCAGCCTCTTGAGCAGCTGAGACTTCAGGCACATGCCACAAGGCCAAAAAAAATTTTCTTTTGTAGAGATGGGGTCTTATTATGTTCCCCAGGCTGGTCGTGAACTCTTGGCCTCAAGCAGTCCTCAAACCTTAGCCTCCCAAAGTGCTAGGATTACAGGTATGAGCCACTGCACCCAGCCCTCTCCTCTTATTTGTATTTGCCATTGTCTTTCCCCATCTTGACTATTTATTGGACTTGAAAATTATACCCACTGATGTAGTTTTGCTCAGCTAGTACTCTTACATGCAAGCTTAGTTGTGGCATGTCGTCATGGGAATCTGCCTAACCTGTATTGTAAGAGGCAATTCTCCTTGGCATATTTCCTTAAAGTGCTGAACTTATGGGACAAGCATATAGAAGCTGACAAAATAGGGAACCTCATTATAGTTTAGGAAGAACAGGAGAGCAGAAGCACCTCGCACTATAGCTCTATATCAAATGAACTTCTGAAAATATTAGACATTTGTGTAAGATAGGCAACCTCAGCTTTTCTTCTTTAAAAATGAGAATGGCAGAATGAGGAAACAGATGGCTAGCTGGAGATAGTGAAAAAATATCGGAGAATTTTTGTATTTTTAAGTGGATTATAGTGAGACATGGGGTATTTGAAGATACTGATTGAAGGTAATTAGAGACACTACAAAAATTTTTAAGAGTTGGATTACCATGTGTGTTTTGAATGCAGTTGTTGCCTAAAGTAGCTTTGGAAATATTTTTATTATTGACTTAAAATTTGTCAGCTCCTGTTATTTTATTTCAAAGCCTTCTCAAGATTTTTTCTGGAACAAAATTTAAAAGCAGTGAAGAAATAAACAAAAGAGATTGTACCAGAGCAAAGTGTACCATGTCTCTCTTGTCTATAAGAAGCTAGTTGAAGCCTGATGCAGTGATTCACACCTGTAATCCCAGCACTTTGGGAGGCTGAGGCAGGATTGCTTGAGCCCAGAAGTTCAAGGCTGCAGTGAGCTGTGATCACGTCCCTGCACCCCAGCCTCGGCAAGAGAGTGAGACCATGTCTTAAAAAACAAACACACAAACAAACAAAACCCCCCAAAACAGAAGCTAGTCGCTTTTCACCAAAGACTAGTTATGGCTTCCGGCTTCTGAGTTTAGCTTATTTTGGTCATTCTTACCAAGAAGGTATTAGTAAAAACCTAATGGAAGTTACTTTTAATGCTATTTAAAAACCATTCTAAATGTTGTAAAATACAGATGTCTCTGACTTATGACAGTTCAACTTACAATTTTTTTACTTATGACGGTGAAAAAGCAATACACATTCAGTTGAAAACATGCTTACTTCAAGTATCCATATAACCGTTTTGTTTTTCACTTTCATTAGAATATTTAATACACTACATGAGTTATTTAATACTTTATTACAACGTGGACATTGTGTTAGATGATTTTGCCTAACTGTAGGCTTATGTAATTGTTCTGAGCATGTTTAATGTAGGCTGGCCTAAACTATCGCGTGTAGTAGGCTAGGTGTGTAAAACCTCACAAACCTATGATGTTCCTGAACCATTTCTCTCTTCATTTTTACTAATCTTCTAATTTCTGCTTCTAATATAACTGTGCTGAGATTTGTTTGTTTTTATAACATAAGAACAGTGTTAACATAATAACAATGCATTTTTGACTTACGATATTTTCAACTTGTAACCCCTACTAAATTCAGGAGCATCTGTACTGGCATTGAGTGAATTTTGGAAATGAAGCAAAATCTTATTGTAATAGAAATGATAAGTTTCTGATCAATAAAATAATAGTAATTAGTTAATCAAGAAATATCCAGAGGTAACCAATTCTTACCAAGGTTTGCATTATGCTGACTTTTTGTGTTTTTACAGTTTAATTAATTCATGAAGCAGAAAAAGAAAGACTAAGAAATTGACTAGTATTTTGTTGCCAGTTACCCATGGTTTTCAAAAATACTACTCTTAGACTAAGTTGCGAATTTTTAAATTTTCTTTTTTGTGTATAGTACATTTTACAATTCATTTTAAAAACTGCAAGAATCCTGGGATCTTATAGTGTTACAGTGAAGAGCAGTAAAAATGTTAATAAAGCCCTGAACATACTATGTTTTCTGTATAGTAATATATGGCATTCTAGGAAATGGTCCTATCACACCCCTAGCATACATTTCATTAGAGGAAAATGTGCCACTTACTCTGAGTGATGAGGAATCACTTCTTCTTGGAAAAACTTCCTTATACTTTTCCGGAAAATGTCATGCTCTGAAGAAAAGATTCTTCGAATTCCTATATCTGTTAAGTTTTTAGCAGAAGGAGTTTCTAGACGTTCTTCCCCTCCAGAATGAGAACATCTTAAAAAATATATATGCAGTAGGAAAAGTAAGTGAATTGTTACTCTTCATATCCGAATTAATACCACTGAACAACATGGATTTCTTTCACAGAGAAACTTGAGAGGCGAGTAGAGAGTTTGAATTATGACAAACCTGGGTTCAAATTTGAGTGCCACCACTTTTGATGGGATCTACCTCATATAGCTGGAATTAAGAAGTACCTTATCAGTATTCAACTCAGTCTCCATCTCCAAATCCTTAAAGAAGACGATGCCTAGAACTAACCACAGGTCTGACTTGAGGTGAAATGCAGTATTGTCATGTGACATATGGATTACATTATGTAAAGTTCAAATAGTACAATAGAGTAATACTGATAAATTTTCATATCATGTACAATGTTTAAAATAATGCAAAGCTTCCAAAATTAGTATTTTAACCAGAATCACACAATTTCAAATTGCAGGTGTATAAGATGCAAACTGTGTTGATGTAATTGCCACATTACAAAGACAATCTGGGTGGAGATAAAAATACTCATCAAACTCTGATAAAGATTCTGTAAAATGGAATTATTTAGGACCTACTCCCATCCCTCCCACACTGAGCTTAAAATGAGACTGCTCTGTAGTTCCTTTAGTTCAGTGGTCTTCAGCTTTTTTTTCCTTGAAGTACCCCTGAAAGAAATTTTGAAAATCTATGCATCATTTTGTACATTTTCAAGTTCACATCTAAAAAACTTATCATATATTCAAATCTTGCCAAAGGATGCTTTTTCTATTTTGCATTAAATTCTGATTTAGTGTATTTCTTCCTTAGTTGGACCCTGCCTTTTCTTTTCTAGTCCTTATCCAGAAAAGATCTATTTCATGTAATTAATCAAAGTAGACTTAAAGCGTTCTTAAAAAAAATAACTCTACTATTACATGTTTCTTTCCTTTTTTTTTTTTTTTTTTTTTTATGAGACGGAGTCTGGCTCTGTTGCCCAGGCTGGAATGCAATGGCACAATCTTGGCTCACTGCAACCTTCGCCTTTCTGGTTCAAGCCATTCTTCTACCTCAGCCTCTGGAGTAGCTGGGATTGCAGGTGCTGCCACCACACCCAGCCAATTTTTGTATTTTTAGTAGAGTTTCACCATGTTTAATAGAGTTTCACCATGTTGACCAGGTTGCTTTTGAATTCCTGATCTCAAGTGATACACCCATGTTGGCCTCCAAAGGGCTGGGACTACAGGCATGAGCTACTGCACCCAGTCGCTATTACAACCTATTTCTAAGGTTTCCCTAATTATCATGTTTTTAGTGGCTTATTCATTCATTTAGTTAGCAAATATTTACTGAGTGCCAATTCTGTGCCAGGCACTGTTCTAGTAACTCAGGATACAATAATGAACAAAGGACTAAGATGAGGACAAAGATCTTGGCTTTTAAGCTTACATTCTAACAAAGGGAGACTGAATAAATAATAAACAATAAATAAGCAAATTATATAATACCATAGAAGGTGATAAGTATTATGGAAAAAGAAAAGTAGAGAAGGTATCAGGAGTATCTGGCTGGGGGGAGGCAGAGACAGAGGTTGCTGTATGAAATAATGTAGTAGGCTTGGCTTGGTGGCTCACACCTGTAATCCCAGCACTTTGGGAGGCTGAGGCATGAGGATTGCTTGAGCTGAGGAGTTTGAAACCAGTCTGGGCAACATAGCGAGCCCCTGTCACTAAAAACAAAACAAAACAAAACAAAACAAAACAAAAAAAAAAATACTGCAGTCAGGGTAGGTCAAACCAGAAAGGTGAGATTTGAGCAAACCCTTGAAGGTGATAGAGTTAGCCAGGCATACCTCTAGAGTCAAATAATTTTAGGATAAAAGAACAACTAGAGCAAAGGTTGTATGTCTGAATCGTGTCGGATGTGTTCTAGAAAAAGCAAGAAGGCAAGTGTAGCCAGAGTGGGCTGAGAAGAGTAGATGAGGTCAGAGATTCTAGGAAGAAGAGGTAACAGGGGACCAAGACATGCAGGGGAGCTTGACCATTGTCCTGTTGCATTAAATAAACTAACATTTACTTTATCCCTATACTGGAAATGATCGACTCCTTTTTCTTGCTAGTAGAGATAAAACTATAAAGCACATATTTGTCCATATAGATTTTTCCATACTAGAGAGTTTTCCTCAGGAAAAAACTATGCTGAGATTAGGAAACTGGGGCCGTAAGACACCGAATCATTTGTCAACATAATAAGTAAATAATAGAGCCAGAATTTAAAACCGAGTCTTACTGGATCTTAAAATTGAATAGCCTATCCTGTGTTAAGGAAATATCTGCAATATTTTTAAGTAAAATACATTAAGACACAGGAAAGCAAAAGAAATGCCAAAACAATAAAGACTTTCAGGTCAGTCAAAGGTGGTCAGGAGAGAATATGCAGAGGGAAGAAAATCAAAACACGTGGCAGCAAGTTTATTGCAACATGTATTTCTTAATCTAAAGATGAAGAAATCTGTAATGGAAAAATTGGCATTTTTTTTCTCTAAGGCAATAAACTGCAACTAATCTTATTTGCTAGGCTATAATTTTTTTTAAGCCTCCTTTACATTTTAAAAGGGAGACAATCTCCACCAGCACCTTCCACACACCTGGAAGCTGGTTTTAAAGACACAATCTCAGGCCCCATCCCAGACCCACCGAATCAGAAGCTGTATTTTAACAAGATTTCCAAGTGATTCCTTTGCACATTAAAGGTCAAAAAGCTGTTACGACAAAACTGAAGCCCCCAGCCCATTCAGAGGGTCTCTCAGGTCTCCCTTTTTCCAGTGTTCTCTATTTGAGGGTAGATTTTCTTGCCATGCTTCAATCAAACTTACGCCAATGGATAAACAGAAGCAGATATAATTATCTGGTTATCTTTTACTAAGCCAGACATTAAGGGAGTTGTAAAAATGTAAAACAATGTCACTCTTTTCACTTTTTTTCTGTTTAGGAAAAGTTATTTTTCATAAAAACTGTTATTTATGTTAATATGTAATGAGATTATTGTAACTTTTTGGGGGGGTTTTATTATTATACTTTAAGTTCTAGGGTACATGTGCACAACGTGCAGGTTTGTTACATCTGTATACTTGTGCCATGTTGGTGTGCTGCACCCATCAACTCGTCAGATATTGTAACTTTTAAACAAACTAAATATTTGTAAAGTTTCTCAGTTTTGTAGACACCCTTTGATAACGACGTAAGATAGATATAACCTACATAAACAAAAGTCCTTTGAGGTCCTCTAAGTTTAAGAGCATAAGGAGTCCTGTTACTAAAAAGTTTGAGGCAGCACTTTGGGAGGCCGAGGCGGGCAGATCACGAGCTCAGGAGTTCGAGACCAGCCTAGTCAATATAGTGAAATCCCCGTCTCTACTAAAAAAAATACAAAAATTAGCAGGGCTTGGTGGCACGCGCCTATAGCCCCAGCTATCCAGGAAAGCTAAGGCAGGAGAATCGCTTGAACCCGGGAGGCAAAGGTTGCAGCACTGAGCGGAGATCGTGCCACTGCATTCCGGCCTGGGCGACAGAGTGAGACTCCGTCTCAAAAATAAATAAATAAAATAAAATAAAATAAAATAAAACAAACAAACAAAAGTTTGAGGATCACTGTCTTATAATGTTCCAGGTAAGAGTTAAGTATGTATCCTAAAGAAAAATCACCTTCTCAGTGAAGTCTTCCCAAACCTCCCCAGGAAGAGTAGGCATTTTGTTTCATAGCTCTCAAAGAAAATTAGAGTACCTTACACCAATGCTGTCATTCGCAAATTTGCCAGTTCCTTCACCCTTATTAAATAACGAATTCTCCATGCTTTCAATTTGTTTACCCAGTGAATAGATTTTATGTTTCAGACGGTATCTGAAACTTTTGATCATATTATAAACACCACCTTAAGAATCACTGAGCCACTCAGACCTTAGACTCTCTCTTCATTAATCCTCTGTATTTAAAGGATTTGTTGATAAATCTAAACCTAATTTCCTTGTTTGATGGAACCCTCGCCAAGTCATTTCTATCCCAGCTTGCCCTAGACACTTCTGGTCCGCGCCGCAGGCCGGGCACTGTGTCCGGGTCCCAAGTTCACTAAGCCGTGGGGAACGACGGATTCATAGCTCGAACTGGGACATAGATCGCAGCCCGCGCTCCTGCAGCCAGGCCCAGTGGGTGACCACCTCCTCCCAAAACGCAGGCTCTCGGGTCCCACTGCAGGCCGCTGAACTAGACGGGCTGGAATGGGGCTCCGGAATGAGCTTCTGGAGAAATCTTTCGGCTTTCCCGGACGTGGCCTCGCACGGCTGACACCCCTTTTTCCTCCGCCCCGCAGCTGGTTGCACCCAGTCCGCAGGATCCGGGAAACCAGGCCAGCTCTAGCCCCGCGCCGGAGTTGGGGAGCACTCCCAGCCGCGCGTGCCCCGCCCCGCGCGCCCCGCCCCGCCTCAAGCCAGCGACAGGAGTGACTCGCTGCCTCGCCCCACAGCCTCCCGGCCGGCAGCCGCGTAAGTCCCGGCTGCCACTCACCGCAGGGCGGGCAGCGGACGCGCTGCACAGTGGCCGCCCAGGAAGCGTAGGGACCCTCGGAGGAGGCGCGCGGCCATGGCCGGAACACTAGGGGCGGCGGGGCGACGGAGGCGACTCTGCGGCTACTCGGCGACTCGGGGCAGGGCCCCGGGAAGGAGAACGGTCGGCTGAGGCGTCCACGTGTGGTGTCCTCCCAAATAAACGCTCGCACACGCCCTGATAAAGGCGCCGCGCGCGCCCTTCCGGAGCCCCAACAACGCCACAGGCTGGTAGCGAGGCAACACGGCCCTCTTATATGTCAACAATAGGATTTTACAGCGAAACTGCTGCCTTTGCTTGCGGCATTCTTTCTTGTTTATCGAAGCAGTTCTGAGCCTTTTTAGGGTCCCGAAGCGCTTTGAGTAACGGATGAAAGCTATGGAGCCCCCACATACGCCAAATACCTAACCATAAAAATGTACATGAAGTTGGCCGGGTGCAGTGGCTCAGGCCTGTAATCCTAGCACTTTGGGAGGCCAAGCTGGGTGGATCATGAGGTCAGGAGTTCGAGACCACCTTGGCTAACACAGTGAAACCCCTCTAAAATACAAAAAATTAGCCAGGCGTGGTGGCGGGCGCTACTCGGGAGGCTGAGGCAAGAGAATGGCGTGAACCCGGTAGGCGGAGCTTGCAGTGAGCCGAGATCCTGCCACTGCACTCCAGCCTGGGTGACAGAGCGAGACTCCGTCTCAGGGGGAAAAAAAAAAAGTACCTGAAGTTTATTTTGTAACGTTGGAAATTGATTTACTTAAAGTAGGCAACTATTTAAATACTGGTTTCAAAGAATTGTGCCCTTTTCATTTTTTTCTTAAAAAAATTAGTGGCTACCTGCTGAAAAAAATTAAAATATATGTAATATGCAAATAAAAACCGCCACGTTCAGTTTTCCAATAATACTTGACTTGAATTCAGATCTTGCCATTACTTTTTCACTTAAGTCACCAATGGTGTTTAATAATCTACATTTCATTTCAGTGAAGTCTGAGCTCTTGAAATTTTTTTTTTTTTTTTTTTGTAATAGAAAATACCTGAAGATTTTTGAACTCTAAAGAATGTGCACAGTGGATTTCAAAGGAAGTAAAGCAAGAGGTTAAGGCCATTTTACTAATCAAGGACAGTTACTATGGACTTGAAATGGTAGAAGTGAAAAAGAGGCATTTTGCATTGGAAATCAGCAACTAACTAACTGAATGTAGAACATAAAGAGGAAGTTTTAAAAAGAAAGTTTGACCAGGAAGGCAGCTCATGCCTGTAATCCCAGCACTTTGGGAGGCCAAGGCAGGAGAATAGTTTGAGGTTCTAAGTTCAAAACCAGCTTGGACAACACAGGGAGACCCTATCTTTATAAAATAAATAAAAAGAAATATTTAATTATATTATAAACAATTAGAAGAATGTGAATATTTTTAGTTGGCAGAGGCTCGAGCACAAACCTCCATCAGTCTCGTTAGAATTCTGGACTTATGACCTACCATCCCTACTCTACCATCTGTAGTGTGTGACAGGGGATGCTGGCTCATGGGACCAAACAAAGGCAGGATAGGTAGGAAAGGAAGTAGCCATGTCCTCTAAAAGCAGTGGCTGTGACAACCGAACCTTCAACACAAGAAGCCCCAGCATTTGCACTGTAGTAAGCTCATTCAAGCAAAACTATCTCCAGTGGAGAATGTCCCCTGTAGAGAGCATGAGCCTTTTGATTGACCTGTCCTCAGACTGACCCTTTTACTCATTATAATAGTAAAAAACACACCCCGGGATGGAGATTTAAGATGCTAATAAGACATGAGATGTATGAACAAGCATGTAAAGCTACTGCACATGTGCACCCAGAAGACCATCCAGAACATGCTTACTAATGACACTTCTTCTCACCCCTTTATGAAAAATCATGTAAGACTCCCATAAAGGGAGTTTCCCCAGTAACAGTCAACCTTGTCTCATCCTCACCAGAAGCCTTCTCTGAATCATCTTTCAGGGTGTACTGTCTATTCTGCACCTAACCCTCAGAATATTCTTTCTCCATTGCAATAAATCCTTCCATACTGAATCTCCTTTGCTGCCTGTCTCTTGTTTAAATTCTCTTAAACTACAAAGACCAGAATGGAGGTTTCACAACAGTTGTTAACAAAACTCTTGGTCTTTCAAGGTGATAATTAGCTGATCAAGTAACCTACCAGTGTAGGGGCAATAAGGGACCTGTAAAGGAGGATACAAAACTATTTTTCTCTCTCTTCATACTCAATACACTCCACTTCAGCAACCAAAATATGTGGGATTTTTTTCCTCCACATAACAAGAAATTTTCCAGAGGACACCAACTTGATGCCCTATAATTCAATTAAATTCAATCCTGATGCCACTTACCTGGAGTAGTGTCAGATTCCACAAGCTAAAGGCTCCATTACACAAGACTACCCCCACTTAAGCCAATGGCAAGTCCCAGGTTGTGCCCCCTACTTCTGACCAACCAGCTATGAATTAGGGTTCCCACAACGCTTTCTCTGTGTGTTCCATAATTTTCCAAGATGGCTCACAGAACTCAGGGAAACACTTTACTATGTTTGCCAGTTTATTATAAAGGATCTAACTGAGGAATAGCCATATGGAAGAGATGCATAAAGGAGGGTACCGGGTGGGGGTGGGAGGAGTGGGGACTGCGAAGCCTCCAAGTTCATAAAATCTCGTTTTTAGAGAGCTTCATGTCCACCTCCTCTGCTTTTCTGGAGATTGGTGGGTGAGGCTGTAAATTCCAACCCTCTAATCTTCTAACCTCTTAATTTTCTGATGACCAGCCTTAGTCTGGGCTAGCTAGGGGCCCACCCTAAGTCACCTCATTAGCATAAACTCAAGTGTTAGGACCTGGGCTCATTATAAGTAACTAAAGACATTTCTATCATTCAGGAAATTTCGAGAGTTTTACGAACTCTGTAACAGGAACCAGGAACAAAGACCAAATATATTTCATATTATACCACAGAACCCTTCTCCTGCATGGTCTTGCTGAGCCTCTAAAAAATGAGGATGATAATAAAAACTACTTTAGTGCACCTAAGTATGTTCTGACAGTCACTATCAGCAACAGCACCTGTTGAATCAGAATTCCCGATGATGAGGTAGAGGATTCTGTGTTATCAACAAGTCTCACAGATGACTCATGTACACTAAAGTGTGAGAAGTGTGGACCACTTCTAAAGTTGCTTTCAGTGACTAACAAGATATTTCATGTAAATGCACAGCACTGGGCTTGGCACATAACACTCAGAAAATGTTAGCTGTTTCTGTTCTTCTCCACTTACATACTCACAAGCCTTCCTTGTCTTTTCAGGTGATGGTCACTTTTAACAATGGCCTTTTATAATCAATTAGGGAAAAATCAGGTTTTCTGTTTGTGTTTTTGTTTTTTCTAATTCAAATACTGGCTTTAGGCTAGGCACCATGACTCACACCTGTAATTCCAGCACTTTGGGAGGCCAAGGGTGGTTGGGGTGGGGGGGGGGGCGGATCACTTGAGGTCAGGAATTCGAGACCAGCTTGGCCAACATGGTGAAACCCTGTCTTTACTAAAATCACAAAAATTAGCCAGGTGTGGTGGCATGCACCTGTAATCCCAGGTACTCCAGAGGCTGAGGAACAAGAATCATTTGACACCTGAAGGCAGAGGTTGCAGTGAGCCGAGATGGTGCCACTGCATTCCATCCTGGGTGACAGAGAAGACTGTCTGAAAACAAAAAACATACAAACAAAAACAAACGAAACAAATAACTGACTTTAATCGTGATTTTTCAGATCAAGTAAGAGTGCTAAAGCAGAACTGTAGGGGAAATAAATTGGACACCCCAGACTTTGTGATGCTCCTCAAATCAAATTATGTTGGTAGCCATGTTTCTAGCCTGTGAGTAGGGTCAGGGGTGCCCATGTAGAAGACAGAGGCAAGATTCTTCTACAGGCTTTAAGAATTGCTGCCAATGTCCTTAGGAAATACATGTAAGATTCCCCAAGTCTCCTCATTTTAGAGGAAGTACAGTCCATCCTCAGAATCCACAGGTTCCACATCCAAGGATTCAACCAATCTTGGATCAAAAATTCTCCCACGTCAGCCTCCCAAAGTCCTGGGATTATAGGCGTGAGCCACCACACCCAGACTGCTTTTAGGTTTTTCAATGGCAGAATTGGTATATTGTTGGGGTGGCCAGACCCAATACCAGCTCGTGGGGGTGATGAAGTCTGGCGGAGTCAAAGGATTGAGAAAAGACAGTTTGAGAGAGAGAAGTGGGACCAGGGGCCATTGCAATCATGGAGGCTGCGAAGGCTGAGCTCTGGAAGCCCATGCTATTTATTGGTAATCCAACAGAGAAACAAGTGGTGAGAACATGAGGGTCAAAAGGGCAAGCCCATGATCTACAGCTGTGACGGTATAGCCTTTATATGGAACATGTTCTGCTACTTGAGATAATGGGAATAGAAGCCTAGGAGGGCTAGAAGCAAGGAGCCAGCAAGTCTAGACACATTCCAGAAGACATGTCAGTCATGCAAGCCCTGCCTCAGCTTTCTTCCCAACCCTCAGCTTTTTTCCCAACATGCCCCACTTCTCTTTTTTGTAAAAGAGAAGGTATCATTATTAGTATAATCATTACTAGCTATCATTCTTACTAGAGTCGCTCTGGTTTGAATGCTTCCCATATATCTCCCCTTTTCCTTTTACAAGACCCTTAGTCCTAGGGGTTGCAGAAGGATGAAGGTCCGTCTTCTATAACTTCCTCATGCTGAATAGGGGTGATGATATTCCTGCCTAGCTATTAGGGTCTCTTGTATTCGTGGTAGAGAGGAGCTGAGTCAGAAAGCATTGGTCCATTAAGCATTGTGACTCCGGTCTGTGTTTGTTCCATCTTCGCATTCAGATTTAACTGGCTCATGGCTTGTACTGGGGGAACCCAGTCCATGGTTGGGATCCATGGGTCCCTCTAGTCTCCTGTTCTGTGGTCGTACACATCTTGAGGGCATCCACATGGTTCATTCATCTCCTGCAAAAACACAAGCATACCCCTCACCCCCACAGTAGTAAATCTACTAGAACAGAACAAAAATTTTTGTGACTGTAGCCAGGAGGCCACTGATAATGAGAAACAGGCCCCTTCTAACAGAAGGCACGGGGAAAGCAAATAGAGTCTTTTCAAACCTTCAATTCGCACTGTACAGGTGGGTCTACTAGATGCTATGGCTCATGATAGATCCTCAGATGTTTGGTAGGCACCCCCACAGGCACCTGATTGTCTTCTGGAGAGACACAAGCAAATCCTCTTCCCCATGTAATTATCTTTCCTTTTTCCTAGCTCTTTGTATGTTCATCCCTCCACCATATATCTTGTCCAGTCTTTTTATTTTCCTTTTGCCCTGTCAGGTGTTGTTCCACTGCAGTTATGGGTTGATCTTTTTGCCAATTAAAAAAATTTAATGTTAATAAAGCTAGATGCAGTTGCATATGTGGTGTTTTATATTCCTGGTCTCCTGCCTTCTGCTTTTGTATTTGAGTTTTTAAAGTATGATTAGCTCTTTCCACTATTGCCTGTCCTTTCCTTGGGAGTTGTATGGAATACCCATAGTATGGGCAATATTCCATTGCTGCAAAAATGTAGCAATGGCTTTACTACAGTATCCTGGGCCATTACTAGTCTTGATTTTTTCTGGAATTCCCATAACAGAAAAGCAAGATAAAAGATGTCTTTTAACACGAACTGTACCTTCCCCTGCTTGACATGTGGCCCAGATAAAATTTGAATAGGTATCTACTGAAGCATGAACAAAAGACAATTTTACAAAAGCAGGAATATGCGTTACATCCATTGGCCAGATGGAATTTGGAGATAAACCTCTAGGGTTAACTCCTATTCCTTGATGTGGCTAATGCAGAACTTGACAGGCAGAACAGTGTTGCACAATTTAGCTTGTTTCCATGATATACCATGTCTTCTTCTAAGGCCTACAGCATTAAGATGGGTTAAAGAATGAAATGTTTGTGCATCAGCAAAAGTTGCAGACACCAATGCATCTGCCCTTTGATTAAGTTTAAAGGGCCAGGGAGGTCAGTATGTGCTCTCATATGAGTGATATAGAAAGGTGAGTGCCTTTGTTTTACTGCTTGTGGTAAAGAATGAAATAAAAAAAAATAAGTTGTTCATCAGTCACATTTCGAATTAAGGCAAATTCAATACTTTGTGTGGCTTGCACTACATAGGCTGAATCGGAAACAATGTTTACTGACTGTTTACAAGTTTTTAACACTGTTATCATAGCCATAAGTTCAGCCTTTTGAGCAGAAGCAAAGTCAGTTTGCAAAACTTGTTAAGGTCCTACAAATAGGCTTTTCCATTACTAGATCCATCACTAAAAACAGTAATGGCCCCTTTAATAGGGGTTTTTTGAGTAATAGGAGAAAATATCCAGGATGCTAATTTTAGAAACTGAAATATCTTAGATTTAGGATAATGATTATCAAGAATGCCAATAAAACCTGCCAAATTAACTTGCCATTCTTGAGAATTAACATAGGCTTGTTGAATTTGTTGATTAGTTAATAGAACTATGTGGCTTAACAAACTTAACTGCATTTAAGCAAAACAGAAGAGTCTTGTTCCAACAGAAACTCCAGAGCTCTGTGGGTCTCTCTTCTCTTGTAAGAAGTTCCTTTTGTTATTGCCATCTTCACTTTGCTTGAAATTTCAAGCAAATTATGAATACATGACCAAATGTTTTGTATCGGAGAAGCTTTGAGCACCATTTAAATCTCATTCCTTCCCTTTTTTTTTTTTCAAGTGGCATCAGCTTTTTCAGCTCTCTTACTTTTTTCCTTAAGTTGCATTTATTCCTAAGGTAGGTGGGGTATTTCCTAGTAAGCATACTTTAAGATGGAGGCCATTTGGTTCCTGGAAGAATAGGCAGCCCCACGTTGGGCGCCAGATATTGGAGGAACCAGCCCCTAATTTTAATAATTAAAATAAAGAAATATTTAAATTTCTTTTCCATTTTCCCTAAGTGTCAGACCGAAAACTAAAGAAACATTTTAATTTCTTTTCCATTTTCCCTAAGTGTCAGCCAGTCTGAGAAATAAAGAGAAAGAGTACAAAAGAAATAAATTTTACAGCTGGGTCTCTGGGGGTGATATCATATGTCAGCAGATTCCGTGATGCCCCCTGAGCCACAAAACCAGCAAGTTTTTATTATGGATTTCAAAAGGGGAGGGGTGTACGAATAGGGTGCGGGTCACAGAGATCACATGCTTCAAGGGCAATAAAATATAACAAGGCGAATGGGCAGGGCAAGGTCTCAAGGCCAGGGCGAAATTAGAATTACTGATGAGGTTCCCTGTCCTGCTGTGCACGTATTGTCATTGATAAACATCATAACAGGAGACAAGATACAAGAGCAGAGAACCAGTCTGACTAGAATTTCGCCAGGCTGGAATTTCCCAATCTTAACAAGCCTGGGGGCACTGTAGGAGACCAGGGCGTATTTCATCCCTTATCTACAACTGCATGGGACAGACACTCTGAGAGTGGCCATTTTAGAGGCCTCCCCCCTGGGAGTGCATTCTTTTCCCAGGGCTGTTCCTTGCTAAGAAAAAGAATTCAGTGATATTTCTCTTATTTGCTTTTGCAAGAAGAGAAATACGACTCTGTTCCACCAGGCCCTGCAGGCAGTCAGACTTTATAGTTATCTCCCTTGTTTCCTGAAAATTGCTGTTATCCTGGTCCTTTCCTAGGTGCCCCAATTTCATATTGTTCAAACACACATGCTCTACAAACTATTTTTGCAGATACCACAATCATCACAGGATCCTGAGGTGACATACATCCTCAGCATAGGAAGATGACAGGATTGAGAGATTAAAGAATGGCATAGGAAATTATGAGTATTGATTGGGGAAGTGATAAATGTCCATGAAATCTTCACAATTTATGTTCAGAGATTACAGTAAAGACAGGCGTAAGAAATTATAGAGATATTAATTTGGGGAACAAATAAATGTCCATGAAATCTTCACAATTTATATTCTTCTGCTGTGGCTTCAGCCAGTCCCTCTGTTCGGGGTCCCTGACTTCCCGCAACAGAACTATAATCTGATTTGGATCATATCCCATTAGCTTTGTTGTGCGCAGCCTCACTTGTCCTACTAGCACAGCAATTTGACCTAACTACATAGTGAATGTTTTGGGTGTATTGTGAAGTAGAAAGAGCCACTCAACCAGTTCATCCGGTTGAACTATAACTCCTGTAGGTGAATGCTTAGTAGGAAAAACTAAAAACTGTAAGGGCTGTATCAGATGAATTCATTCTACTTGTGCTTGCTGAATTTTTTCCTCAATTAAAGTTCATCCAATGCTTCTTTGGACAGTGGGGCATTTACTGTTAAGGGTAGAATCACCTTGTAAAGTAGAAAAGAGGTGAGACATAGCATAGGTAGGAATGCCTAAAGTTGGATGAATCTAATTGTTGTCTCCTAATAATTTTTGAAAGCCATTTAAGGTTTTTAAATTATCTCTTTGAATTTGAACCTTTTGAGGCTTAATAACACTTTGCTCTACCTTCATTCCTAGATATTAAAAGGGAGTGGAAGTTTGGACTTTATTGAGGGCTATAATCAACACTGCCACATTTACAGCTTGTTCTGTTGGTAGCACATCATCGATTCTTCCCTAGTTTTAGCTGCACACAAAATATCATTCGTGTAATGGATAATATAACATTTTAAAAACTGTTCTCTAACTGGCTTAATAGCTTTCCCAACATAAGTTTGGCAAATAGTTGGGCTATTCAGCATGCCTTGTGGTACTACTTTCCAATGGTATCTGTATGCTGGTTCTTTATTATTTATGGAGGGAACAGTAAAAGCAAATTTTTCATAATCTTGGTCAGCTAAGGGAATGGTAAAAAAGCAATCCTTTAGATCTATCACTAGGAGAGGCCAGTATTTTGGGATCATTTTTGGGTAAGGTAACCCTGGTTGTAGCACTCCCATGGGTTGAATTACAGCATTAACAGCCCTTAAATCTGTTAACATTCTCCATTTCCCTGATTTTTTCTTAATAACAAATACAGGAGAATTCCAAGGAGGAGAAAGTAGGCTCTATATGACCCTTTTGCAACAGTTTCTGTACCAGTTCTTTTAAAGCCCCCAGTTTTTCCTATTTCAGTGGCCATTGCTCCACCCAAACCATTTTGGCAGTTAGCCAAACAAGAGGAATGGGAGCTGGAGGCTCAACAATGGCTGCTTCTAAAAATGACACCCCAATCGGGTCTGATCTATTTGTCCTTTTAATTCTAAAGGTTCTGATTGGCCATTTTTATCTTTTCCTAGTCCTTTTCCCAGGCAATATCCCATATTTCTTATCATTTGTCTACTATTACTACTACATTGATCCATAGGAATATATAGGAATACATAGGAATTGATCCATAGGAATAGATATTTCAGCATCTCATTGTTGCAATAAGTCTCTACTCCATAAATTAACAGCCTAAATTGTCCCTTCCTGGCCATCCAGCCCTTCACATGGTAAAATCAAGAAACTTTGAAAAACTTCCAAGGTAGCTCCTACTCCAACAATACCAATGGATGCTTTTTGCTTAGGCCAATGCTGGGGCCATAATGGCTCCAATGGGGCCAATTCTGGGGCAATAAGAGACATCAGCTCCAGTGTCAAGTAGTCCTTCAAAATCTTTTCCCTGAATAGTTACTGTGCAAATAGGTCTTTTGTCAGACACTTAATTAACCCAATATACAGACTTTCCTGCTGGATAAGTACTACCAAAGCCTCTTGTTCTTTTCACTGTGCTGCTTCCTAGTTTTATGTAAGGTAACAGCAACAACTGAGCAATTCTCTCTGCTGGGGAGGCAGACCACAGAGTTGAGGAACTAATGACTTATTGAGTTTCTCCAGTATAATCAGAATCAATTATTCCCATATGCAGAGTGACACCTTTCAAATTTAGACTAGACTTTCCAAGTTATAAACCAACTGTTCCTGAGGGTAAGGGTCCCCTAACCCCCGTAGGGATCTTTTTTGGTGGCTCTCTGGGAAGCAAGGAGATGGGAATTGTGCTGCAGAGGTCTACAACAGTACTGCCTGCTGTGGCAGGGGACAATTGTACATTTGTAAGGACACTGGCTGTGCCAGATATGCCTCAGTTTGTTGAGCGGTTCAAGGCAGGCCCCTCTTCCCATTTCCCGAGAGAGTCTGTCCATCTTTGCTAATTTTAGAATGACACTGACTTGCCCAGTGATTGCTGTTTTCACAATGGGGGCATACACCAGGGTTTTTCTGTTGTTTGAAGGTAGTAGCTTTCACCTTTGGCTTCCTTTTATGCATTCCTTTTTTTGTGTGTCCAAATTGCCCACAATTGAAGCAAGAGCCTGAGAAATGGGGCATATTCTTTCTAACTTTTAATCCAGCCCTAGCCTGAGCTTAAAGAGCAGTCTTATGTAAGTTACCTCCAATGCCATCACAAGCCTTAATATATTCAGCTAAATGAGTCTTCCCTCTCAGGGGTCTAATAGCAGTTTGACACTCTGCATTAGCATTATCATATGCAAGAAGCTGTATTACAACATCCTGAGCTGTGTGTTATAGCTTTACACACAGCCTCTTGGAGCCAAGCAATAAAATCAATATATGATTCTTTAGGTCACTGTCGGACAGAACTGAAGGAAGGATATTTTTTCCCTGTAACATTTTTCCTTTTCCATGCCTGTAAGCATCCAGAGCACAGCTGAGCAATGGCAACATCCTCCATTACTGCTTGATTTACTAGTCGACCCCAATCAGGTCTGACTCCCATTAACTGTTCAAAGGAAACAGGTACAGGTGGTTGTGCTCGTGTATGTTCCCTTGCCTGAATTTGAGCTTCGTCAGCCCACCAGGTTTTAAACTGCAAGTACTGAGATAGAGTGAGAACAGATTTTGTTAAAGTATCCCAATCATATGGTATTAATCTATTATCAAGAGAAACATTTTTTAATAGTTTGCACAAAAGGAGCATTTGGCCCATATTGACCAATGGCTTGCTTGAATTCCTTTAACAGCTTAAAAGGAAAGGTAGTCCAGTTAGCTATATTCTGTCCTCCCTGTTGGATTATAGTTATGGGAAATTGCCATGCTTCAAGGTCTCCCTCAGTTCTAGCCTTTTGAACAGAATTTTGTATAGCACCACCAATTGCTCCAGGTTTTAATGTTGCAACTACAGGAGCAACGTTTTGTAGCTAACCCATCTTCTCACCCATTAAGGGGAGAGAGAAGAGTTGACCTTTCACTTAGTTCAGCAAGTGGAGCCGACATACTTTTTTCGGTATCCCTTTCTTTAATTTTCCCCGTTTCCTGTTCCTCACATTCAGAATCTGAATTTAGTTCTTTACACTCATCCTCCTCTTCCTCATCTGAATCTGCCTCATCATCTGTTTGAAATGCCTCAAGAGCTACTTTTATTAGTGCCCACATTGACCAAACCGAGACTGGAATTTTTGCTCCATCTTTACATGCTTTTTAAAAAAAATCTGCCAATTCTCTCCCATTCATCCAATTCCATAGTCCTTTGTTCCGGGAACCATGGGCAAAATTGCTTTACTGCACTAGAGAGTGAAAACAAATTCTGAGTACTAACTTTCACTCCCCCTTTTCGTAATAAATGCCTTAAGAAATTTAAATAAGCAGAATGTCTGCTTTCACTTTGTCCCATTGTTACTCTGGTTCTTCTGAGCACTCAGCTTTCCCACCGAGCTTCTTTTAGACCTCCTCTGGTGTCCTTTGACAATGCGTCCTCCACTTTCGCATGCTCTGGTGTTCCTTCACTGGGGTCTTTGCCACACCATGTTGAGCAACCAGGAATGTTGGGGTGGCCAGACCCCACACCAGGTTGTGGGGGACGAAGTCTGGCGGAGTCAAAGGATTGAGAAAAGACAGTTTGAGAGACAGAAGTGGGACCGGGGGGCCATCACAATCATGGAGACTGTGAAGGCCCCAAGCTCTGGGAGCCCATGCTATTTATTGGTAATCCAACAGAGAAACAGGTGGTGAGAATGTGGGGCTCAAAAGGGCAGTTGCATGATCTACAGCTGTGATGGTTTAGCATTTATATGAAATGTGTTCTGCTACTTGAGAAAATGGGAATAGGAGACTAGGAGGGCTAGAAGCAAGGAGCCAGCAAGTCTAGACACATTCCAGAGGACATTATGTCAGTCATGCAAGCCCTGCCTCAGTTTTCTTCCCAACCCTCAGCTTTTTTCCCAACAGTATATAAATAATGTGATGTCTCTTTCAATACAGGTGACTCTGATGCTAGTTTGTTCCATTATTGGCAAAGTTAATTTGAATCACATTTGGTTAACACAATGTTTATCAGTTTTTGTCTACTATGTTTCCTTTTGTGAAATAAGAACAAGTATGTTTATGAATATAGAATTAGCTGTGTTAAATGAAACGAAAAGTCAAGCAAAGTACCCAGATAGTTTAGGCGAATCACCCAGGATTTCATGAACCCTTTGAGCCATTTATGTTTCCCTTGAGGGATATTTCACATCTTTTACCTGAGAGTTCTACAGGGCATGCTTTTATTAGTTGAAATGTCAGTGAGGGTGAGAGTAAGTGTTCAACAGATGTAGTTGAACTTGGACCTTTAAGACTGAACAGAACGGAGAGAAAAAGCAAGACACTAGAAGAGGGCAGAAAAAAATTAAGAAAGGCTTATAGGGAGGAAGAAAAGAGGAAGGATGATAAGGAAATGAGTCTAACTGGAAGGTGTTTATTGAAAAGAAGTAGGAAATCAGGTTCAGTAGGTAGGTAAGGCAGTGTGCTATAGGGTTTAGTGTACAGATTTAGGTATGAGATTACCTGGATTTGACTTCTGGTTCTGCCTTTTGCCAGTTGTCTACAGTCATTGTGGGGATTATGTATATTGATTGCTTGTGAAAGGTACAGCACAGGTGTTGGCTTCATTGTAATTATTCAATTATTTTTGGCTAGTCTTTTTATTACTATTGACTATCAAACCGAAAAATTTAGATTTGATGTGGGAGGAGATTAAAAAGTCCCCAAGGCTAAGGACAGCAAAATGTATTTATTAATTAATTTATTCATTCTCTTTTTCAGTAAATACTTACTAAGTTCCTCCTAATGTTGAGGGTATGACATTGTACATGATAAAATTCCTGCTTTCAAAGAGTTTGAAATAAAGTTAGGAAGATAAGACTAGTGTAAGATGATTTAAAATGCAAGACAGGGTGTGTCTTGTGTTGTGGCCAAATCCCAGGGTTGAATAAGGGTTACCAATGTTAGCTTTAAGTCTCTACTTTGTTCATGTCTTTCAATAGCTTGTTCTTTCCATTTTAGAGAAAGCAAGAGAGAAAATGTCAAAGTCCCCTTTACTAATACCATTTAAGAAAATACTGCCCTTGGTATCCTTTGACCCAGAGTTCATAATCAATACTGGGGACTTTAAAAACGAATACCAAATAGGTTAATGTGCAAAAGAGTTTTGTCTAGCTTCTAAAACTGAGTAATAATTTTGGCTAACTGTACTGGTCTAGGATAAGCAATTGTTAGAAATGTCAGACTTTTATCTTTTCTACCTTTTGGAGATTAGAGCATTCATTCTTCAAGGGAGAGCATAAAATTTCAGATAATTAAGATATAGAAAGGTTGTCCAAATACTTGGAGGCTTTAATAGTCATTTAGCTATAAAGATGACTATGTACTGTGATGGAGTCACATGTCAGACAGCAGGAAAGTTCAGGAATGTGGAGCCAAGAAGTCCATCAAAGTTAAGAGATTATCTCAAAAATTAAAGCAGAAGCAAAGGAAGGCTGGGCAAGGTCAAGGCTCAGCTGGAATTTACCAAATGTCTGGAGACTACTCTGGCTGGCCTGAATTTTCTGAAGGCTCCTTTATACACAGGTTGATTTGAACAGGCCAGCTACTAAGAGGCATGGATTTGGTAGGTACAGCATAAATTCTCTCAACCTCCATTTACTCACCTGTAAATGAAGAATAACAATATCTGTGTCATAGGGTTGTTGGGAAGATTTTTCAGATAATGGAGGTCAGGTGGTTGGCACAAAGACAGGAATACAATAAACATTCAATAAATGGTGGTTATTGTTGTCATCATTGAGAAATACTCATGTTTTGTAGTACACAAAAGAAAGAGCAAATCCTTAAAAAAAACCCCTCTCGTTTGTGTATTCCAATGCCTATTCAATTAGAAGGCAAATGTTCAAGGAAAGGAACTGCTTATGCTTTTCCTCTGATATTGGGTAGTAAATGTCATGGGCTACATGGTCCTTTCTAAAACCCATGAAAATGCCAGCTTCTTTAATCCAAATAACTACCTGTATCTGCATCTGTATCTGCTGGTATCTGTACCTGCCTGTTTATAAATGTATAAAAAGTGAGTGATTTGTATGTCTTAAAATCCTTAGGAATCATCTGTCATTTTTGTAATGGCTCACTTACCCATTTGTACCCACTCATCAAATATTTCTGAGTATTTAGCACACATAAGACTCCCCTTGGCCGGGCGCGGTGGCTCACGCCTGTAATCCCAGCACTTTGGGAGGCCGAGGCGGGCGGATCACAAGGTCAGGAGATCGAGACCACGGTGAAACCCCGTCTCTACTAAAAATACAAAAAATCAGCCGGGCGCGGTTGTGGGCGCCTGTAGTCCCAGCTACTCGGGAGGCTGAGGCAGGAGAATGGCGTGAACCCGGGAGGCGGAGCTTGCAGTGAGCCGAGATCGCGCCACTGCACTCCAGCCTGAGCGACAGACCGAGACTCCGTCTCAAAAAAAAAAAAAAAAGACTCCCCTTGCACATCCTTTGTACTTGGGGGGATACACAGACACATAAGAGATAGTCCCCACCATCAAGAAACTATTTCATCTGTGCTTCATTAGCAGTTTGTAAATATCTCTATAACTGTGCCTTTTACATCAGCTTATAATGTCTATGCCCATTTCTCTCCCAAGACGGCAAGCTCTTAAGGGCAAAAACCAGGTCATATTCATCTTTGTATCCATAGAACTCAATAAATGTGTGCTTCTGTGTGTGCCTGATTGACGGAATCAATCTGGATGGGGAATAAAGTAAACACACAAAAAATTCACTCTGCAAATCAAATTTTTAAGATGATCATATGAAAAAAGTTACATTATGTTCAGAGGATTTTACCAGATGCAGATGACATATATGGCAGGGTCAAGGCCACGTGGTCACCAAGCATTTCTTTCTCCTCCTGAGCATAAAGGAAGACTATATTCTTTAGACCCCTCACATCTAGATGGAGCCAAGGGAGTCCAGGTGTGATCACATGATGAGTTATAGCCTATGGCACATAGGTCAAAAGAACATAGGCCACTTCCAGGCCTGGCCACTAAAGTCTCCCTTTAGATTTCAGATCTGCTCACTCTTGCTTTCTTGGCATCAAGTCCAGGGGAAGAGATTCTCTTTCCAGTCTCAGAATTGAGTTTATTTTCAGAGGACATGATTAACATGTACGGCTCTAAAATCATCACAGTCACAAACTTTCAGCTGTAAGAATATAGCAGCCCCATTATATCCGTTACCTTTTGCTGCAGTAATGCTGCATAACCCCAAATCACAGAAGTTCAATGGACTACAGTGATAAGCATGTATTGCTCACATGCCTAAGTCTGCTGGGATTTTGCTAGGAAGGCTCTGGTTCTTCTCATTGCCTTCTCATGGGGTAGCAGGAACACAAAATGATAATCAGTAACATGCAAAGCTTCTTGAGGCCTTGGTTCACTTTCACCTAACTCTTGGCCAAAGAGAATCAAATGTGTTGGAGACATAAATTCCAACTTTATGGGAGGAACTTTGTACCCAACCTATTTAGTTACAATGTTTGAGTTAGTAGGGGGATTTAATAACTTGAGAAAATTTAATAACTTGAGAAAATTATAAATAATTGCCAGGATGTAATGAAATGTAGTTTTTGCTTAGAAGGCCTATTTCTTGCATGAAATTTTGAATTCTGATCTCTCATTTACCTACTGAAAGCTTTCATTCAACTGTGAGTGAATATTGCAGTCTCCTGAGGAACATTTTTTAAATACCTGCTCCCACATCTGATTTTGTGAATTAGTAACTGGAAGGCAGAGTCCTGGTTGAGAACCGCTAGTTTACTGCATTCACCTCTTAAGAATTCTGTCTTCCTGTATCGACTTCCTATTGCTGCTGTAACAAATTGCCACAATTTTGATGTCTTATAAGAACACTAATTTATTTTCTTACAGTTCTGGAGATCAGGAGTCTGAAAAAGGAACCTATTCCATTAGGGCATCAGCTAAAAACATGAAGAAAAATGATCATCTGGTACTTTCTAGAGGATTATTGTAGCCAAAAAATAATGATTTAATCTGTACTCAAAAAGTAAAGACTGAAATCTAGTATTAAGTGTTACACTTTACCCTTGAAACAATTTTTTTAGCCACTCCTTTTTATTAAAGAGAAAATTATAGCAGGGCCAACTTGTGTGCAAGGGAAGTTTTAGGCTTATTATGCTTGCCTTACTGTCTGCATAAAATGCAGCAAGAATTGATTGCTATATAGACTCCTTTTGAGTTGGTTTTGCTGCAACTTTACCTAAAAAGAGGCTATTTTAGTTTCAGCCTTGGTAAAATAAATAATGTCTCCAATTGTTTTTAAAAAAACTATCATTGAACTTATGCAGACAACTCTATTGTCTGAAATCAGTTCCATTGGGCTAAAATCAAAGTGTTCCTTTTGGATCCTCTAAGGAAGCATCCATTTCCTTGTCTTTTTCTTTTCTAGAAGTCGCTCGCATATCTTGGCTCCTGGCTCCTTTCTTGACTCTTATTTGGAAAGAGTGTTGTCCAGATGCAATCAGTTAAGAAGAGAGTAGACTCATAATCCACTATGTCTGGTGTCCTTATAAGAAGGGAAAATTTGGAGACAGACATATATAGAAGGAAGATGATGTGAAGTGACAGGGAAAAAAATGGCCAACTACAAGCCATGGAGGAAGGCTTGGAACAGACTCTGCCCTCATATTCCTCAGAAGGAACCAACCCTGTTGACACTATTTCAGACTTCTGGGCTCCAGAACTGTGAGACAATAAATTTCTCTTATTTAGCTACTCAATTTGTGATACTTTGTTACAGCATCCCTAGAAAACTCACATACCCACTATAACAGTTCTTATATCGTAGGCCAAGATACAAATGTGAGAGTTCTGAAAAATTTCCATGTATGTCTGTTTCCATTGTACACTTAGGGAATGACCAGTGGTGTGTCCATGGACATAGTGGATCCACCGTGAAGCAAATCTGGGTTAGGACTCCACTTATTTTCTGGATTCTATATATTACCACACTGTCATGGGTGCCACGATAATACTTTGGGTCTCTAGTATGTATGTTAACAGTTCTCAGTCATCTGAGTAAACGGCCATAGATCCTTTTGGGAAGATGGGGGAACTATCATTGTGTACTTCTGCTGTGGTGTTTCAGGATTGTTTCTCCAGATTCTCTTCAGTCTGAAGAGAATTCTGGGTCTGAAAACTAGTTCATGTCTGAAAATTGAGCAAGAGGTCACTGTGACTTTACTTGTAGCAACTGCCCTCAAGCTCCTGATCACCCAGTCTTGCTTTGTTTAGATTTTATAGATTGAGCAATACCTTGCTTCTGTTTTGCTCCTGGTTATGCATGATCTATTAATTATCTCCATAGATCTCTCTCTTTGCAGGTCAAGTCTCTCTGGTTAATCCTTCTAACTTACTGGTTATTACAATATTTGTGCTCATCTTGCTTATTGGTAAGTGTGCCCATCTGGCCTCTATTAATCTAGGAGCCTATGATCTCAATTCCTATGAAAGAGCTCAGCTCTGTAATAGCTGTCAACCCTGGCCTCTGGGAGATAGAAACCAATGAATTTAATGATGCTGATGCCTCTCTCAGAACTACTTATGTATTATTTTTGCAGACAGAGTGTCCTTCAATATACTCCTCTATTGGGTTTTTCAGACTTACATAATATGTCCATTTTAGCATGCCAACTTCTGAGGGTCTTTTGATTCCTTTTCCCACTGTCATGTCAGTTCTAGCATTTCTATTTCACTTCTGTGGACAAATGCTTTCTCCATGTTGTCTGAAAATATCCTTATAGCAGAATATTACCATTTACAGAAGTCCTTTATTGGGTGTTAAATCTTGTACCACTGGAGAGTGCTCCCATATTGACAACCTCTCCTTATTTATTTATTTATTTATTTAGACAGAGCCTCTTTCTGTGCCCAGGCTGAAATGCATGCTCTTGGCTCACTGTAACCTCCGCCTTCTGGGTTCAAGCAATTCTCTTGCCTCATCCTGTCAAGGAGCTGGGATTATAGGTGTGTATTGCCATGCCCGGCTAATTTTTGTATTTTTAGTAGACACGGTGTTTTGCCATGTTGGCCAGGCTGGTCTTGAACTTCTGGCCTCAAGTAATCTGCCCACCTTGGCCTCCCAAAATGCTGGGATTATAGGCATGAGCCACTGCGCCTGGCCCACCTCTCCTTATTTAACTTTATTTTCAATTCTTCTTGGTCCATCACCGTAAAGATCCAATCTCATACATACTCTCATCCCTCCTGCCAGTACATGTTGGCTAGTTCCTGCAGCTCACTTGGGATAGAATTCTATTCCTATATTAGTAGGCTCAGCACTTCCTCTACCAGATTATACTGTGACAACCTGAGTTATTGTTCTTGTGGTCAGAAGAGAGGGAATGAGAATAATCTTGAAGGAGATACATATTGCTTTTCAAGACAGAGCCTCTTCACCTGAGAGTCATTAGAGAGTACTAGTCTTTAATAGGGAGGAGTGGGCCACCTCTGTAGACCCTGAGGATTTAGGAGGACCTGAGATTCGAGATTCTTGATTGTCTCAAACCAAAGTCCTCATCCTATGTTGTAGGGTCTCAGTACTTTCCAATTAGTGAACCCTCAAACTTGCCAAGATTGAGAATTCAATTTCCCCTGGAGCCCTGATATCTTTGAAATCAAATCCCAGGCATGATCCTCAGCCATTCCTCTGCCTGAAATGAGAGAGATGAGAATCTCTTTACATGTTTTCAAGAATGTCCCTAGTTTATACATCTATGCTTCAATTGAGAATTAAATTAAATTTAATATGCCTCTGTCCTCTCATTTTTTCCCTAACACATCTCTCCCTCACCTTTGTTATGAGTTGAATTGTGTTCCCCAAAATTCATATCTTTTTTCTCTCCCTTCCTTCCTTTCTGTCTGTCTCTCTTTTCTTTTCTTTCTTTTTTTCTCTCTCTCTTTTCTTTCTTTCTTTCTTTCTCTCTCTCTCTGTCTCTCTCTCACTTTTTGTTCCTTCCTTCCTTCTTCCTTTTTTTTTTTTTTTTTGGGTGGAGTCTCACTCTATTGCCCAGGCTGGAGTGCAATGGCATGATCTTGGCTCACTGCAACCTCTGCCTCCCAGGTTCAAGTAGCCTCAGCCTCCCGAGTAGCTGGGATTACAGGCGTGCACCACCATGCCCAGCTAATTTTTGTACTTTTATTAGAGACAGGTTTCACCATGTTGTCTAGGCTGATCTCGAACTCCTGACCTCATGATCCGCCTGCCTCAGCCTCCCAAAGTGCTGGGATTACAGGTGTGAACCACCATGCCCAACCCATAGGTTTATGTGCTAAACCCCACTACCTCAGGTTGTGACTGTGTTTAGAGATAAGGTAATTGCATATGTAATCACCTAAGTTAAGATAAGGTTATTGGTGTTTGACCTAATTCAACATGATTTGTATTTGTATAAAAAAAGGAGAAATTTGGACATGAAGGGAGCATGCCAAGTGAAGGCAGAGATGAAGGTGGTGCTTCTGCAAGCCCAGAAACACCAAACATTGCTGGAAAACCACCAGAAAATAGGTGAGAGGCATAGAACAGGTTCTCTCATAGTTTTTAGATGGAAACAACCCTGCTGACATTTTGGTCTTAGACTTCTAGTCTTCAGAGCTGAGACAGTAAATTATTGTGGTTTGTGCTAGTTTGAGAAAGCGATTCTAGCAAACTAATATATCCCCCAAGGTCATCTAATACCATAGGCCTAATATTTACTTCTTCCTCTGAATTTCTCAAATGCCTCAGATTTGGTTCCTTTCAGTGCACTGCCTTCGATCTACATCTCACCTGAGCTTACTACTCATGAAAGTCTTAACAATTGCATTGGTACAGCTTGCTGGGGGATATTCATGTTTTTTCTACCTCCAGTGATGGAATCCTCATTGCCAGTGATGACATGTGATCCAGCTCCAAAAGTCTTATTTTAGAATTTGCCTCTTCAGTACGCACATCGAACCAGTGGTCTTAGACTGGGTCCCTAGAGAAGACTTTAAGATGGAAATGTGCCTGTAGAAAGTTTATTGAGGAGTAGTCTTAGGATCAATATCTGTAAGGATAAAAGAAAATAGCATTAGTCAGAAGTAGGAATTAAACTGTAATGTTGTAGCAACAAGGGACGCAGCCAATCCCACAGGGAGCTCTAAAGATAGGATAACCCTTCAGATTTGTGAATTGAGACAAGAGTGCTAGGCCTTTACAGACCAGCATTAACCTGGTGTTGAATGTGGGCTGCCACTGGAGGTTGGGCTGAAGCTGTCATTCTACCACACTCCCAGAGCTGGGGATGAGGGCCACCTTTCTGAAGTGGGGAATCTGGCCAGTGCATAGCATCTATTGCTGTTTCCATTATGAGACATGTAGACATATTAGATAAAGTATAATATACAACCTCTGCGTTCATAGGAGGCTTTTGATGTGTACCTGACTACCTGAGTCAACATCTTTCTCTTTCTACTCATAAACATTATTTAAAAAGCAACTCTAACAACTTTCAACTTATAAACTCCATTTGTAACAACTTACAAACTCAATATTCTCCTGAATTAGCAGATGAGAATATTTTACAGAGTTTAACATAAATACAGTCTTCACAAAGCACCCATGAACTGATAAAAACCTCATAAGGAGTAGAAACAAAGTACATAGAACAATGAGATGGCCCAGTATTGATGGATGTAAGAAATTGCTTGTGGAAAAGCCTCTCCTAAAATGCAAAAGACATAACCCTCCTTTGCAACCACCAAGTGCAGGATGCTACTGGGCAGAAGTCACAAAAATATGCTTCATGAAAGTAAGGAACTCACCCTTAAATATAGAAAGTTTCTCCTGCGTTTGCAAAAATATGTGGGAAATGATGTGAGTAGGGCTGAAATTGAGCAGACGCCTACAGGAAAAAGTGAAAAACATACAGGATGGTTAGAGCACCAGTGGCAGCAGTTTTCAGAAAGTTCAGGAAAAAATATACTTTCTAAAGGTGAGGGGCTCACTCTGAATTGCAAAGGCAATATTTATTTACAAAAAATGGGTTGGCAGGCCAGACATGGTGGCTCACGCCTGTAATCCCAGCATTTTGGGAGGCCAAGGTGGGCAGATCACGTGAGGTCAGGAGTTTGAGACTAGCCTGGCCAACATGGTGAAACCCCATCTCTACTAACAATACAAAGATTAGCTGGGTGTGGTAGCAGGTGCCTGTAATCCCAGCTACTGGGGAGGCTGAGGCAGAAGAATCACTTGAACCTGGGAGGTGGAGGTTGCAGTGAGCTGAGATCACGCCATTGCACTCTAGCTTGGGCAACAGAGCAAAACTCCATCTCAAAATAAATAAATGAAAATAAAACATGGGTTGGCAATTGAACTGGTGGTAGAAGGCCTGCATACAGTGTGTTTTGTTTTTGTATCTTTAAAATAGACTTATTTTTTTCGATCTGCTTTAGGTTCAAAGCAAAATTGAGCAGAAAGTACAGGGAATTCCCACATGTTCCCTGTCCTGCTCAGGTATACCTCCCCACTATCAACATCAATGCACCAGAGTGGTACATTTGTTAAGATAATGAACCTGTATTGACACATCATTACCACCCAAAGTCCATAGTTTACATTAGAGCCAACTCTTGGTGTTTGTACATTCTGTTGGTTTTGAAAAATGTATAATAATATGTGTCTAGTGTTATAGTATTATACCTAATAAAAATAATTAAATAATGGAATAAAAATCCTCTGTGCTCTGCCTATTCATTCCCTCCTCCTTGCTCATCACTAAGCAACCACTGATCTTTTCACTATTGCTATGGTTTTGCCTTTTCCAGAATGTCATGTAGTTGGACTTATACAGCATGTAGCTTTCATGTTTGGTTGTACCACTGTTTATTTATCTGTTCGCCTACTAAAGAATATCTTGGTTGCTTCCAAGTTTCAGCAATTATGAATAAAGCCTCTATAAACATGCAGGTATAGGTTTTTGTAGGATATAAGTTTTCAATTCATTGGGGATAACTACTGAGGAATGTGAATGCTGATCATATGGTAAGAGCATATTTAGTTTTGTAAGAACCCAGCAAGCTGTTTTCCAAGGTAACCGTATCTTTTTACTTTCCCATCAGAAATGAGAGTTCCTGTTGCTCTGCATTCTTGTCAGCATTTGATGTTGTCAGAGTTTTGGATTTCGTTCATTCAAAAACATTCCCAGTGGGTAGTAGTATCTCATTGTTGTTTTAATTTACATCTGTCTGATAACATATGTGGAACGTCTTTTCATTGCTTATTTCCATCTGCTTATCTTCTTTTGTGAGGGGTCTGTTAAAGTCTTTGGCCCATTTTTAAAACAGGTTTTAAACCTGCTTTCTCCTTACTGAGTTTTAAGAATTGTTTGTATATTTTAGATAACAGTTCCTCATCAATTACACTTTTTGCAAGCGTTTTTCTCAGTCTGTGCCTTTTGCAGAGCAGAAGTTTTAAATTTTAATGAAGTCCAACTTATTAGTTGTTTCTTTCATGGATTGTGCCTTTGGCATTATATCTGAAAAGTCATTGTGATAACCAAGGTTATCTGGGTTTTCTCTGATGTCATCTTCTAGCAGTTTAGTTCCTTTCCATTTTCTATTTCTGTCTATGATCTATTTTGAATTTTTGTAAAGGGTGTAAAGTCTGTTTCTAGATTTATTTTTTAAAATGTGGATGTGTAGTTGTTGTAACGCCACTGGTTGAGAATCTTCGCTTCATTGCATTGCCTTTGCTCCTTTGCCAAATATTAGTTGACTCTGTTTTTGCTGAATTCTCTGTTCTATTTCATTGATCTGTTTGTCTATTCTTTCACTGTCTTGATTACTGTAGTTTAATAGTAAGTCCTAAAGTCAGGTAGTATCAAACTTCTGACTTTGTTCTTCTCCTTCAATACTGTGTTGGCTATTCTGGGTCTTTTGCTTTTCCATGTAGATTTTAGAGTCCAATTAGTTAATATCTCAAAATAACTTACTGAGCTTTGATTGGGATTGCACTGAATCTATTGATCAAATTGTGAAAACCTGACATTTTGACAATGTCATAGTCTTTCTATCAATGAACATGGAATATCTGTCCATTTATTTAGTTCTTTGATAAAAAGAAATCAGAGTTTTGTACTTTTCCTCATACAGATCTTGCACATTTTTTTAGATTTGTACACATGTGCTTCATTTCTTGGGTGCTAATGTAAATGGTATTATGTTTTAAATTCCAAATTCCACTTATGCATTGTTCATATATAGGGAAATAATTTACTATATGGGAAAATAATTTACTTTTGTACATTAACCTTGTATCCTATAATCTTGCTATAATCACTTATTAGTTTCAGGACATTTTGTCGATTCTTTTGGATTTTATACATTAACCACATCATCTGTGAACAAAGGCAGCTTTATTTCTTCCTTCTGATTTACATACTTTTAATTTTTTTCTTCTCTTATTGTATTAACTAGGACTTCCAATAAATGTTGACAAGGACTGGTGAGAAGGGACGTCCTTACTTTCTTCCTGATCTTAGCAAGAAAGCTTTCAGATTATCACAGTAAGTGTAATGTTAGTTGTAGGTTTTTTTTTTTTGTAGGTGTTCTTTATCAAGTGGAGAAAATTCTCTTCTACTCCTAAGTTTGCTGGGAATTCTTATCATGAATGAGTGTTGGACTGCATGCAGTTTTGATTAGGGAATCATGTTTAATAGTACAAAGGAAAACAACTAGAAGAATAATATTATTCACTAAAAATGAATGGTGAAAGAGAAAGATTAGTGGGCAGGTAATGAAAGCAGACTAATTTTATCATTGCTCATAGGAGAGAGTTAATAGAGGATCAATGGGTTTTACATTAAGACATCATTCTAAAATTGTCACTAGAACAAAAGTGTAAAATGTCTTAGGTAACAAAAGAATGATATAGGAAAATTGCTTCTACATAGTGAAAAGGTTTAGAAAAAAATAAGAAAAATATCAAAATATGACAAAAGACCAAATATATACAAAATATTTTTAGATTAAAGAGCAAAATTAACTCTTTGTGTTGTAATGAATATATTATTTGAATGTTTGTGATCTACTGAGTTAGAAAAGCTGGGGGTGGGACCCCCAATCTTTGTTTTAACCAGCCCTCCATGTGATTCTGAAACACACTGTTTGAAACCATCAGTCTAGGAAAAAAACACATCTGCCCACAAAAGGACATCTATAAGTGTATTGCAGAATTATTTGTAATCATATACAAATTAGAAATATCCTAAGTCTTTATTAGTAGGCAGAATATATAAATAAATTCTGTCATAGTCTATAATAGAATACTATACTGGAGTTAAAATGGTGATATGGATAAATCTGAAAAATATAATACTAAGTTGGCTGGGTGTGGTGGCTCATGCCTGTAATCCCAGCACTTTGGGAGGCCAAGGTGGGTGGATCACTTGACGTCAGGAGTTCAACAGCAACCTGGCCAACATGGTGAAACCCTGTCTCTACTAAAAATACAAAAATTAGCCAGGTGTGGTGGTGGGTGTCTGTAATCCCAGCTATGGGGGAGGCTGAGGCAGGAGAATTGTTTGAACCTGGGAGGCAGAGTTTTCAGTGAGCCAAGATCGTGCCACTGTACTCCAGCCTGGGTGACAGAGCAAGACCCAGTTTCAAAACAAAAAGCAAAAACATAAAACCAAAATAGGACACTAAGTTAAAAAATCAGGGCACAGACTTTCTATAATAAGATACTCTTTATATGTATTAATCTGTTCTCATGCTGCTAATAAAGATATACCTGCGACTGGGTAATTTGTAAAGGAAAGAAGTTTAATTGACTCACGGTTCCTCATGACTGGGGAGGCCTCACAATCACGGTGGAAGGCAAAGGAGGAGCAAAGTCACATCTTACATGGTGGCAGGCAAGAGGGTGTGTGCAGGGAAACTGCCCGTTATAAAACCATTAGATTTTGTGAAACTTATTCACTATCAGGACAATAGCACAGGGAAGACCCACCTCCATGATTCAGTTACCTCCCACCGGGTCCCTCCCATGACACGTGGGAATTATGGGAGCTACAATTCAAGATGAGATGGGTGGGGACACGGCCAAAGCATATCATTATAAAAAGTTTAAAAAATAGTATACTGTATTTATGAATATTTACATTTGTCATCAAAGTATAAAATATGCATATGAATAATAATATCAGGGGAACCAGCCCCCCATATTTCAATGTAGGTTCTTTTCTATTTTCCCTAAGTGTCGGCCAGTCTGAGAAATAAAGAGAAAGAGTACAAAGAGAGAAATTTTAGTGCTGGGCCTCCGGGGGTGACATCACATATTAGCAGTTTCCATGATGCCCACCTGAGCTGCAAAACCAGCAAGTTTTTATTAGGGATTTTAAAAGGGGAGGGGTGTACGAATAGGGAGTAGTAGGTCACAGAGATCACATGCTTCAAAGGGCAATAAAAGATCACAAGGGCAGAGCAAGATCACAAGGCCAGGGTGAAATTAGAATTACTGATGAGGGTCCGTGTCCCACTGGGCACGCATTGTCTTGATAAACATCTTAACAGAAAACAGGGTTCAAGAGCAGATAATTGGTCTGACTAGAATTCACCAGGTTGGAATTTCCCAATCCTAGCAAGCCTGAGGGCACTGCAGGAGACCAGGGTGTATTTTATCCCTTCTCTCAACTGCGTAGGACAGACACTCCCAGAGTGGTCATCTATAGGCCTACCCCTGGGAATGCATTCCTTCCCCGGGGTTATTCCTTACTGGGAAAAGAATTCAGTGATATTTCTCCTATTCAGGTGCACTGATTTCATATCGTTCAAACACCCATGTTTTACAATCAGATTTCATATTGTTCAAACACACATGCTTTACAAACAATTTGTACAATTAACACAATCATTACAGGGTGACATACATCCTCAGCTTATGAAGACAACAGGATTAAGAGATTAAAGACAGGCATAAGAAATTGTAAGAGTATTGATTTGGGGAACTAATAAATGTCCATGAAATCTTCACAATTTATATTCTTCTGCCGCAGCTTCAGCCAGTCCCTCCATTCAGGGTCCCTGACTTCCTGCAACATAATAAGAACTAAATCAGAATAGTAGTTACTTCATGATGGGGAGGGCAGGGATGGGATCAGGGGAGAGTTTTACAAAATACTTCATTTCTGTTTGTAAACTTATATTTGATAAGCTTTGTGGTGAGTACTCAGGTGGCTGTTACATTATTGTATAATTTTTTATGCTTGAAATATTCTATTAAAGAGAGAATAATTTTAAATAAAAAAATGGATTATATAGGGATATCCAGTGGGGACTAAGGCAAACTGAGTATCCAGGCCCCATCCACAGAGGACAAAGTCTACTCAGCGCCAGCCCATTTGTTACCATTGAGCAGGCTCATCTAGTTGTAGATCTTTCAATTTTTCAAGCATAATAAAAAACTAGGATTGTTATATAAATACCCTAATATTTGAATGTTTGTAAGTAATTGAAAAGAAATCCACAATGCAGATTGAACGAAGTGGGATTTAGCTAGCTTCAGTTAGTGGGTTACCAGTTTGCTGCTTCCTCTTCTATTGATATGTCAACTCTAAGTCATTAAAAGTTTAGGATAATTTCATCTGATTTTGTATTTGTCCTGTTCTACAGATACATTTGGGTTTATGAAACTGTATCAGTGCTATAGTGTTTTAATGAACAACATTCTCCAATTTGTGTGCAGCTGACTACAAACCTTCAATAATGCTGAACATTAAGTTCAAAGGGAACAATGGCAGGGCATAAGAGTGGAAGGGTGTAGACAAGGGATGGATATTGTGTTCTTGTATTACTTTACATGACTGTTTAAAGAGTCATATATTCTGAAGGAATTAAGTGCTTCATAGAGCTTTAAGGAATATACACACACACACACACACATATATATATGTATATTTGTGTAATGATAAACTCTGGCTGCCGTATGTCTGTGGAACATCTGGATGACTTTGAATAAACATTTTACTTTCCTTAAGGCTCTAGATTTTCCCTATGGAATGAGCCACATCTTGGCTGTCCTCCCACAGGCAGTCAGCTCAATCCTAGATTCATTAATATTTGTTTAATATATAAATTAACAAATGAGTAAATTATATATAAAGCAAAGAGCTTAGTCCAAAGGTATGCAAAGTTCACATTCTGTGATACATAATGCTATGAAAATATTTCTTCCCTACCTGTACAAACCAGATCAACATTTATAAAATGCATTTTATAATAAAACCAGAAGATGGCAATAGAGTAACATAAATCTAAACAGTACAGGCACTTGATGTAGTTTTATACAGCCTTTATCCTTCGATATACTTGCATTGACCACTCCAACCCTTTGTCTCCAATTCCTATAAATACCTTATTATGCAAGTGGGCTGAAACATACACTTTCCTTAAAAAGAATCAGTAACAAAAACCCACGTAGTATAAGCATCCTCTTGCTGTGTGCAAAAGAATAGCAGGAGCCCTTCTCACACAGGTAAGTTCTCAATTTAAGAAGTTTGTGAGAACACAAAAAGACTGTCCAGAGAAATTGCCACACCCCAGATTTAATTAGGAGACATGTAATTGCTTTCAGCTCTAATTTCTGATATATAATATAACACAGTGGTTTTGTACTTGAGCTTATGCTGAAATATTTGTTTATTTATTTATTCAAGACAGAGTTTCACACTTGTTGCCCAGGCTGGAGTGCAATAGCATGACCTCAGCTCACTGCAACCTCCATCTCCCCAGTTCAAGTGATTCTCCTGCCTCCGCCTCCCAAGTAGCTGGGATTACATACATATGCCACCATATGTATGTATTTTTTTTTCTTTTTCTTTCTTTTTTCTTTTTTTCATTTTATCTTTTTTTGAGATGGATCTCGCTCTGTTGCCCAGGCTGGAGTGCAGTGGCCAGTCTCGGCTCACTGCTAGCTCCGCCTCCTGGGTTCAGACCATTCTCCCAACTCAGCCTCCCAAGTAGCTGGGACTACAGGTGCCCACCACCATGCCTGGCTAATTTTTTATATTTTTAGTAGAGACGGGGTTTCACCATGTTAGCCAGGATGGTCTCGATCTCCTGACCTCATGATCTGCCCACCTCGGGCTCGCAAAGTGCTGGGATTGTAGGCATGAGCCACTGTGCCTGACCTAATTTTGTATTTTTAGTAGAGACAGCGTTTCACCATGTTAGTCAGGCTGGTCTCGAACTCCTGACCTCAGGTGTTCCACGTGCTTTGGGCTCCCGAAGTGCTGGGATTACAGGCATGAGCCACCGCACCCGGTGCTTGCTGAAAGATTTGGGTTTAATTCTGGTTTTTCCATTTACAGAATCTGTGACTGTGGGCAAGTTTTTCTGACACTTAATTTCCTCTTCTGTAAGCTAGGATAATAATAATAGCTGTTATCTTGTGGTGACATTATAAGGATTAAATGAAATAACACATTTAGCTCAGTGTCTGACAAGTAATAGAAAGCTAAAAAATGTTAGCTATTATTCTTGACACTAAATTTGGATGAAAGAAACTTGTTTTGTATTAATTTTGAAAGAAGGCTAACCACTGAGTGGCTTCAGAAGAATTTTTGTTGTTTGTTAAGTAAATAATTGAAGCAAAGTAAAAGATAAAAATTTCCAGGAGCAGGTTGCAAGTTTCTATTTACTGTGGATATTAACCAACTACTACTTTTATATAAGAGCTAAACAGACTAGTGTTTCATTTAGTTTCCCTTTCTTTGCCAAAGATTATTATTATCCTTAACACTCTGCATTCAGTCTCCCCTAATCAGTTTATTAAGTAAATATAAGCCCACTTACATTTATTGATGATGTGGTTAGAGACTTAGAGAGCAGGATTATGTGAAGTGATCTTATTTGTGACTGCGATGGTGTTGAAAATATCAATAAACTGAGATCTTTCTATTGCTCGACGAGATATCTGGTATTCAACAGGAACATGACTGTTATGTTTATGAAGTTTTGCATTTTTAACTTGCATAAAATAAAAACTGCATTCAGATGAGTAAAGGGGTTCCAGTCGCTAACTTGAGAGAGAGAAATATCATTAAGGGTAACTTACCTTCTCAGAAGTCTGTGAGCTTGTAGAGAAAAACCAGCACCATAATTGACAACTTCTTTTATACCAGCTGAAGCAGAGATGAGAGTCAGTGAAGTATAAGTACACAGAATGATCACGTTCACTGTCTTAGTAGATGTGACATTTCCTGGTCTACTGTTGTTTTTTCTCTTTGGAATCTAGACAGTATGAGTAATTGATGCTAAGTACTTGCATTTGAATACTAAAGTTCTACCAAGCCAGCAATTCTTATCTCTGGCTGCATGTTAGTAACACCCAAGAGTTTTACAAATGTCAAAGCCAAGGGTCTCATTCCAGAGCTCTTAAATCAGAATTTCTGGAGGAAGGAACATAAATTATTTTTTAAAAATGTTTCCTAGGTATAGGCTGGGCACAGTGGCTCATGACTGTAATACCAGAACTTTGGGAAACTGAGATGGGCAGATCATTTGAGGTCAGGAGTTCGAGACCAGCCAGCCTGGCCAATGTGGCAAAACCCTGTCTCTACTTAAAAAAAAAAAAAAAGAAAAAGTAAAAAGAAAATTAGCTGGGGCATGGTGTCCCATGCCTATAATCCCAGCTACTTGGGAGAATGAGGCAAGAGAATCACTTGAACTGGGAGGCAGAGATTGCAGTGAGCTGAGATCTTGCTACTGCACTCTAGCCTGGACCACGGAGAGAGACTCCATTTCAAAAAAAAAAAAAAGTTTCCTAGGTGAATTTAATATTCTCCTCAGCTTCCCTTCCACACCTTTCAGAAGACAACCCTCTACTTTAGCAAATCAACTTCATCTGATGGGATTGTCTTAGTTTTCTACCGCTGTATTTCCTAATGAGCCTCTACTTTACAGATCCAATTCTCTCTCCTTGTGTCAAAGGTTGAAGCGTCTTCACCACCACACTCCCCTACCCAAGGCTTTCTCCTCCACGTTAAACATACCTACCTCCTTCAGGATCATGTTCCTTCAATTATCCTCTCTCATTTTGAGTTTTCAGTTCAGGCTTAACAAACTATTGAACGCCTCGTAAGTGCCAGATGCGAAGACTACAAAGGAGAATGAGAGAAGGAGGAGTCAAGAAAGGGAAACAGAAATACAGACCTAGTTATACTGTGGTATGATTTGGGCAATAAAGGAAATATGTAAAGAACATAGAAGTAGCAAAAAGGAAGGTGATTACCAAATCTTTCTGGACCTAATTCCTTTTATGCTGGAAAAAAATATTAATTTTGTATATCTCAAATGGCAATAACCTTCCTTTGATTCTTATTGTCCTTTTTCCCATTTTTACGTTCATTTCCAAATTTATTCAAAGGGTAACTTATATTTCATGCCTTCAGTTTCCCACACATTTCTTAACCTTCTCCATTCTGACATCTGTTTGTTCTGCTAATATTTTCCAGCTCACCTTTTTTGAAAATCTCATCAAATTATCACTTTCATCTAGAAAAGCAATCTAAATATGGATTTAGTATCTTGAAAGTGAAAACAGCATCTTTTTTTTTTAATCCCCAGTGCTACGTATATTTTTAAAACCTCCAGTGTTAGATTGACGCTTCTAATACGCGTAGAGGTTAGATCAGTTCAGTTTAACAATCTCCCAACTTTCAGTCTGTATTTCTAGTGGTCTGCTGATTATCTCTTCATGCTCTCAAAAATTTATTTTGTCCTAAACTATTTTTTCATTTATTCTCCTGAATTAATCCATTCACATTTTCAACAAATATTGGCCGAAGGACCACCAGCCACCAGGCACCATGCTAGTCACAAGGAATTCATTGGCAAATAAAGATGACATGGTCCCCTTTTTCATAAAGATTACCCTCTAAGGAGGTTCTTGATTTATTATAATATCACTACATTTTAGATATTTAGGCCTAAAATTTTAAAATGATAACTGACTTCTCATTCATTCAACAAATCCTTTATATTTTGTCTTCCCAATGGCTCAATACAGCTGAATCATTGTGATAGTCTTCCAGAGTTCTTAAATCAGAATTTTTGGAGGAAAGAACATAAATTATTTTTTAAAAATGTTTCCTAGGTTTAGACTGGGCACAGTGGCTCAATTGAGTTCCTCTTCAATTTCTTATTTTTCTAAAAATATTCTTAGAGCCTCACTTTGAGATCTTTACTTTTCCATTCAAATAATTTTAGTGGTTTCATTTCACTTCTCTGCTTAAACACTTTCACTGGGTTCAAAATCCATAGGCTAAAACGCAGGGTCCTTTACAATCAGGCCCTGCCACTTTTGCCTAAAGTCTCTGTGCTATTCTCTTACATGTACGTTTCCACTCTGACCATACTAGTATCCTTGCGGCTCCCAGAGCACACATTTCACATTCTTGTCTCTGGGTCTTTCTCTTGGCCTGGTTCTTAAGATAGCCCCCTCCTCTCCTTTTCTTATTCATTGGATCCCAAGTCACCCTTATCAGTTCAGCTCAAATTCTTCCTCCAGTTTTCACCCCCCTTTCTCTCCACTCTACATACTCTCCTTTACCTGGGAATTGCTATAAGGATTAGTTGTTGCATTGGCTTGTTTGTTTTATTCCTAGAGTTTTGTGATAATCTATTGCCTCTATCGCTGTGTGGTAGACTTACGTGACAGCAATCACTTAATTAAGCACACCCTGAGAATGAGCCTTATAATAGACACACTTGAAAGCAATAACTTAACTGAAGAAATGTGTTGCCACGTGGAAGTTGCTGGCTGGTGGGGGCGGTTGCTAACCGAAAGTGCTGTATAAATTGCGTGCTTTTTTTTGTAAGCAGGGACTGGTTCTCCTGTTCAGACTGCTACCGTTGGACTGCCCTGGTATGTGAGTTCTCTCAAATGAAACCCCATGTCTTATTTGCTGGATCTGGGTCTCTTCTTCGGCCTTTTAAACCTGGTGCCATCCCTGCTGAGGTTAATAGGGGTTCAGAATGACAATCATATACAATCTGCATTCATTTTTCTGGTGGAAATATTACTAATACACAAGACCGATAGTTCCAATTCAAGCTACTTTTTCTATAGGACATGTCATTTTTTGCCCAAGCTCACCAAGTTATACTACTAGGTGTTTCTATGCTCTTTTATGAGAGGAACAAAGTAAATAATATACTCATTAAGCAACTAAGAACTTAGTATATGCATTATTTTAATCTTAACGCAATCAGAAAGAATTGTATTGTGGGCTTATATTTCACTAATGGTATTCTAGATTACTATTTCTATTTGAAATTAGTAGATATTAAGAAATCAGTATTACATTGAAATATTCAGGAATAAAAGGGCCTGATGTCTGCAGCTTACTCCCTTGTATATGCATGTGTTTGGGGCTGGTAGAGATTCCAAAGAAAGAAGCACTAAATGCCAGGGTGATCAGGCCAAAGCATTTATTAGGGGAAGTTACTTACGGAGTGCTGCAGCAATCCTCATGACAGAGAAAAGAGGTGTTCTAGCTAAGTATGTCTCCAGTGAGGGGGTCAGGGTGTGAAATTTAAGATTTTAAGAAATCTGGCTCAGGGCAGGGACAGTTTGCTTCAGTGTTTTGGGCAATGTCTTAGATACCTGGGAATGTTTAAGGCCCCAGTTTTGGTTCAAGTCTGCTGGGAAAGGCCTGCAGATGGCTGGGTCACAGAGTGGCCCAGGCACTTCATGATTTTTGGTCAGAATATAGAAAGACAGCTGGGGACCCTACAACATGAGAGAGGACAATAGAGCAAATGTGGAAACATTGTACTTGTATTATATAAAAATGGTTGTGAATTTAGTGGAAGACACATGGAAGTTCTTTGTACTACCTAGCAATTTTTCTGTGAGCCAGAAATTGTTTCATAAAAAATTGTTTTAAAAATATGAGACGTAAATATATTTTCTTCTACTGTTTGATTTGAGGGTAATGCCAAAATAAGTTTCCTTGAATATCAATAAACATAATTTTAAAGCTTTCAGGTGCTCAAAATTAAGAAACCATTTAAAACTCTTTCCATTAAAAACCTAATTCAAAAGAACAACATGTTTTCATTTTTAAAGATAATTAGTATAACTATATTTTGTATCATAAATATTTCCCAAGAATTCTTATTGACTACCTACTTTGTGCGAGGCACTGTTCAAGGTGCTGTATACAAAGACTGCTCTTATGTAGCTTATATTCTGCTGGTGGTGGTAGTAGTGGTGAAGATATTAAATAAACAAATAATGGCATATCTGAAAGTGATAAAGTCTAAAAAGATAAATGAATCAGAATGAGATGAGTTGCTGGTTAGGGTCAATGATAAGTTACATCTGAGCCGAGATTCAGGAAGTGAGGGAGGGAGCCAAGAGGGTAACTTGGAGAAGCTGTCTAGGCAGGAAAATAACAGGGTTAAAGGCCTTGTGTACTCACCATGTTCAAGAAGCGGCAAGACTAGAGTAGCAAGAAGAGAATATAAAAGAGGGGGAATAATGGATGAAATGAGAGATGTAGTGAGAGCTAGACAATGTAAGACCTTGTAGAACATTGTAAGGTCTTTGGCTTTTACCCTGAGTGAGCAGAAAATGCACTGAGGGTTTTGATCAGAGGAGTGAGATAATCTGATTTAATTTTAAAAGGATAATTGTGGCTGTGTTGTGGAGGATGGACTGTAAGACAGATGATGATAGAAGTAGGAAGATGAATCTAAAAGCTGTTGCTATAATCCAATTGAGTTCTGGTAGCTTGAGAACCAGAGTGCTGGTAGTAGAGGAAGATGCAAAATGGTCAAAACTTGCACCTATTCTGCAGCTAGAGTTGAAGGATTTGTTAATAGATTGAATGTGAGGAATGAGAGAAATTGCTGAATCAGGAATTATTTCAAGGTTTTTCACTAAGGAGAAAAACTGAGGAGGAGGCTTTGGAAGAGCAAATTAGGATTTCATTTTTGGATATCTCATGCTTGAGATAACTATGAAACATCCAAAAGAAGAGGTTGACCAGACACTATGTTATGTGAGTCCGGAGTTCAGGGAGATAGCTAGGCTACAGAATTAATTTGAGAGTTGTCAGCATATAAATGGTACCTGAAGTTATGAGACTGAATGGGATCCCCTAGGAAGTGAGTAAAGAGAAAACCAGATAGTTGAAGTCAGGAAAACAAAAGAACTTTCAGGAGACAGGAGGACAACCAGGAGAGCATAGGGATCTGAAGACAGTATTTCAAGGAGGAGGGAGTGATCAGTTTTGTCAAATGCAACTGACAGGTCAATTAAGTTTAGGTCTGAGAATTCAATTAAAAAACGGGAGTACAATATTGCTTTGATCAGAGCAGTTTTGGTGGAGTGGTGGGCATGAAACCCTAGTAGATTCAAAAAGAGGAAGACAATAAGTAGAGATGTTTTCAAGGAGTGTTACTGTAAGGGAGAGCAGAGAGTAGGGGTAAGAGATAGAGGGGAAAGTGGAATTAAGGTTTCTTAAAACATGGGCAATATTACAAGTATGTATATTGACAGAAACGATCAAATAGAGGGACAATTAACAATTCCTTGGAGGGATGAGGGGGACAGAATTGCAGAAGTTATGTTCTTGAGAAAGCAGAAGATGGACAAGTTAACCAGGTGGTCGCAGTCGGCTATTCCATAGTAACTGGAGGAAAGGCAGACTGTATGGGTAGAAATGCAAGTAGGTGGGTAGAGAGGTGGAGAGAGTTTATGGCGGCTATTCTAGTTTCAGTAAAATAGGAAGCAAGACATTTTCACTAGCAGAGAAAACAGTTCTCAGGGAAAGGCCATATTTTAGTTAAAGTAACAAGATGATGTGAACTTAAGATATTCAGAGTGCACTTTTATTTCTTCTCTCTGCCCTTTTTAACTGTTCGGGGCATTTTCCTTTAAGAGATTAACAATGGTCTATTCTGCCATAAACTAATTTAAGAATATTGCTGCCCGTCATGGCTACATCAACTGGAGATGAAATACTTATGATCTCTATTTTCCTTATGAAGCATATTTTTGGTAATAATTTTATTAGAACGCTCTAATGAAGTATAATCTAAGATATATTGGACCAGTTAATCTAGAACGATGGAAGAACAATATCTTTTTCTTTGTGGTTAGTCATATGTTCTGAACATAATTATCTGATCAAAGAAACAGTATTAAGACAGGAATAGTAGGAGCTCCTACTGAAAATACTTGCCTCACTTAAAAGTAAATCAGTTTTTCTTTCACACCAAATGAGGATGAATATTTAGAGTTTCATGGATTGACTTTCAAATGAGACATGTGAAGAATGATGACTTCTTTTAGATTTTAACAACCCAGTTTGATAAACACAACTTGAATGGACCTTGAGCAAATTATTCTGAATGCAAAAAAAGCCAATCATGAATGATGGTTTTTATGAAATTCTTTTTTTAACATTTAAATTTTTATTGATGTATAACATGCATACAAGAAATGCATGTGCAAGGTGTTCATGTAAATTCTTGAAATAAGATGACGTTCTTGAAATAACACAATTATAGAGATAGAGAACAAATTAGGGGTTAGGGATCTGAGAGGAAGTGTGTGGCTATAAAAAGGTAACAAGAGGGAGTCTTGGGGTTATGCAATATTTCTATATTTTCATTGTGGCAATTGCATAAAGCTACATATGTGATATAATTTCATAGGACTACAAACATATACACACATGTACAAATGAGTGTATGTGTAACTAGTGACATCTGAATAGGCTCCGTGGATTAATACTGATGTCAAATTCCTGCTTTTGTTACTGTACAATAGTTATGCAAGATGTCCATATTGGGGGAGGTAGGATGAAAGATTCATGGGACTTCCTGTATGTTTTCTTTTAACTTGTGAATTTACAAAAATAAAGTTTCAAAAAGTCCTACTAGATACCCTAAGAAATAAAACAAAAATCACAGCAATCAATCTGTGCATCATTTTAAAACGCCATGGTCAGTTGTGGAAGAAAAATAGTATGAAATTTAAAAGTGACTCAAAGAAACCTCTCCTGTCTTTAATGCTTTGACACCATGGACTGGTACTCCAATTGACCTTCCGACAGTTAACAGACTAGGAAATTACTTTTAATACTGTTCACATATTTGTCTTAACCCGTTAGCTTTTTTAAAAGCTGCATTCTTGACGTAATTTCCCTTAGAAATGGGTTCCATAAACTAAATATATCTATGTAGTCAAATTGCTAATACTTCCTTTTAGAAAACAGTGACGGTGATGTAGTCCCTTGTTTTCATTTTTGCTTTGACTCTTTGAAAGTTCAGAGCTAATAATCAGAAAAATACAAAAAGATTTACACACAAGCAAAAGCAATTACTTTCACACATGAGTAGGTAAATGGGACAAAGATTTTTAAAATGTAGATGTAAAAGAAGAGTATTCTGTCACTTAGCCTGTCTGTAGTTCTTCTGTGGCCCTCTCTGTTTCAGTTTTTCAGTAACGAACCTGACGTGATTACCACATCTAATGCACATTTAACCTCAGTCAACTTATTTGTTTCTCAGAGCAGCCTGCTTATGCTCCGCCTTCTTCCAACTACCAAAGCGTCTCTGTTCCAGAACAATTTCTATCTCTTTAGTTTCACTAACCACCTATAGCAGATACTAGGAAATAACCTAGGTTTTCTTAAGGGAATGTAGTGTTCTATCTGCAGGCAAGACTGTGCTCCAATAGTTAAATTGCTTCTGTTTATTGAAATTCTTAAAATCATAGGATCCAGAAGGAAATACTAGAAGAGACACAGCCTACTCAAATTCAACAGCCAGTAAGAAATGTGTGCAGGGCTCCATATTCCCTGTCCAGTGCTCCTTCCACATGTATCATGAAGTTGGGGGAAGAGGTATGCATATAAATGATTGATGACATTAGCAAGTTAAATAATTTTTAATAAAAGGAGTAATTATACTTTAAAATTTAATTGACAGTAAAAGTACTTGAAAATGTGATAAAATAAAGGGGAGAAATATATTTTCTATTTATGTGTTTTTAAAATATCACATTTAAATAGGCACCACTATATATAGAGTTTTTAATGATAAAAAATATTTCTAGGTCTTTGTGGCTAGCAGATGATAATGATGACTTACATTTGTCCAGTGCTTTTCTAATTCCTCAATTCTTTCCATTTGATACTCATAAGAATCATGTAAAATAAGTGGAATTGGTTTTGTCATCATTTTGTGGCCTAGAAAATTGGACTGTGGCCAGAGCCAGGGGAAATAATAGAATTAGAACACATCTTCTGATGTTAAATTTAGTGCTTGTTTGACTAAATAAAAGTCCTTGTCAAGTCTGCAAATGTTGCTTAAAGACCTGTGCAGGAACATGCTGAATCTCCACGCTTGCTATGATCATTCCATCGAAAACTTGCACATCTTAAGGGCAGGACAGTGCAGCCCAAGGTGAATGTAAACCCCGGAAGTACAGTTAATTTACTTCAGATTATGGAACAAGGTGTTCCTCCAAATATAAAATATTACTACAGAAACGATTTCATGAAAAATCACATCAAGCATTTAGACACTGCACAGAACTATTTAATGATAGTAGTCTAGCTTCAGTCTAAAGGATACAATCTATGTCTGATCATATTTAGTGTATTAGGTGAGAGAGCTTTTCAGAAGCTCCTTCGCAAGGAGGACCAGGAGACTTCTGCGAAAATTTATTAAGGAAAGATGAGGATGTGCACGATATATTTGATGAAGTAAGAAAGCCTTAGTTCTTGGTTCTTGGGGGTGGGTGAATAGAGAGAAGCATGATTCTAAATACCACATCGTGGCTGTCACTTGGTTTGGGTCCCCACCCCAGCCCCGCTAAATGAATGTGTGTGCCCCAACCTGCTGCCACGCCTTGTAGCACTGTTGCGCAAACCAGAATAAGATGCCCCCTTTGGGCAGATGCAGCCCTGGGAGCACAAGACTCTGGCTCAGCAAGATGATGCATCCTTTGTGGAAAGAAAGTCTTCTCATCTTTCAAGGAGGTATAGCCTCTCGCCAATAGCTTACCCAGCAGTACATTGGCTAACAGGCCCTGTTCAACTCTTCATCTGGGCAAAAATTGTGTATCCTTACACAGTGTCCTGTGCATGGTACAAAATCATACTTAAACAAATTTCTTTAAACTGTAAATATTGATCATAGCAGCAGCATTGTGTAGGGACCCTTTAATAGAATTTAACATAAGGATAAAGTGGCGTTATCTTTTATTCTAAACAGAAAACTGTTGTTTTGACATCTTAAGAGGTGTCAGTGGCTCAGTAGGGGTAGGAGATAGTTGTGCCTGAGGAACATGGCCAAATGCAGCAGATGCACATTGGCAAATTGTGGGTGTCCAATAAATATTCTGGTGACCAATGGATGCCTGTGGAAAATGGCAAGTCCTCAGCAGATTTGGTAGTACACAGCAGGTGCCACCAAGCAAAGGCACATGGTGGCTCATATTGGGTGCTGAGTATGATTGGTAGGAAGGATGTGCATGAGTGTCTGGGGATTCTTGGAAACGCTGGGAGCAGAGTGAGGGGAGTGAGTGTCCTATGTAAGAGCCTGAATGTCTTGTCTCAATAAATTTGGGGATGGGAAATGGAACATTAGTGAAATTTGGCTTTTTGCTGTTATTGTCAGCCCATCTGTTTCCACAATCTGGGGAAGCCTAGAATAGCTCAGGTTACACAACTGCTTAATGTAGCCCATCCTTCATATTTTGTTTAAGGTCAAATATTAAAAGGATTTTGAGAAAAAAGTGAAATAAAATGTGATTGGCTTTTGCTACTTTTTTTCAGAGTAGCAAATCATCCTACATCCAAATTGTTCTATGATAAATTCTTAATATAAAAAGGATGTTTTTTAATATAAAAATAGATAATCCTCCATAAATAACTTTAATAAAAGCTGAGGTAACAGCTTTTATTAATAAAAAAATAAAAAAATAACTTTAATAAAAACAAGGAGGTAATTAGGGTGAGGGTCATTGCATAGGTATTATACAAATAATGGATTTTAGAATTTAACTAGTCAAAAGAAGAAAATGACATTTGGGGAGTTAAGCAAATCATTTATAAAAGGTTTTTTTTTTTTTTTTTTTTTTTTTTTTTTGGAGACAGTCTCACTCTGTCTCACTCTGTCACCCAGGCTGGAGTGCAGTGGTGCAATCTCTGCTCACTGCAGCCTCCGCCTCCTGGGTTTAAGCGATTCTCGTGCCTCAGCCTCCTGAGTAGTTGGGATTACAGGCGTGTGCCACCATACCTGGCTAATTTTTGTATTTTTAGTAGAGATGGGGTTTCACCATGTTGGCCAGGCTAGTCTCAAATTCCTGACCTCAAGTGATCTTCCTTCCTCGGCCTCCCAAAGTGCTGGGATTTCAGACGTGAGCCAGAAAAGTTCTTTTGACATTTGATTTAATAATTCTGCAGAGGATGGTATGATGCAGCACAAAGACAGTGATATAGCTGCACAGCCATCATTGCCTTTTTTTTTTTTTAAAGAGGCAAGATAAAAAGGACTTGTATTTCAAAATAACTGTGTTTGAGTGGGCTGAACTTGAGGGAGTAGAAGCCAAGAAACAGCTTTATTCAGCCTCACTAATCCCCTTAAGCTGCTCTCTGTTGACATCTTCCCTCTTGGTTAAAATCCTCCAACATTTACAGTGAATTTTCTACTCTTACATCATAAAAAAACACTCCTGGGCCCACTGCAGTGGCTCACACCTATAATCCCAACACTTTGGGAGGCCGAGGTGGGAGGATTGCTTGAGCCCAGGAATTCAAGACTAGCCTGGGCAATATGGGAAGACCTTGTCTCTATAAAAAATTTTAAAAATTAGCTGGGTTTGGTGGCATGACCCTGTGGTCCGAGCTACTTGGGGGACTGAGGCAAGATGGTCACTTGAGTTCAGGAGTTTGAGGTTGCAGTCAACTATGATCGTGCCGCTGCTTTCCAGCCTGAGCGAGAGACCCTGTCTCTAAAAAACAAAACAAAAAACCAAAACCCATTCCTGTTACTTTCAGTCAAAAGAAAAATTTTATCTTAGTAATTAAAATGTCCAATTTATTTTAACTCCAAATCCAGTGCAAAATGTCTCCTTAGCCCCAACTCACTCCTGGACAGCTGTAGTGAGAAATGGGCTCAGCTTCTCCTGTCTTCCTCACTCCCCGCAGACCTCCTCCCTAGCTGCTTTTTCTTAGCCTTGATGGACAGATCTGGGGAGTGGGTTGGGGAGAGAATTCAGATAAAAGGAAAACAACTTTCAGTGGCTGGTGTGGTGTGGTAGAGCAGTGGTTTCCCTCTGGCTGTGGGGAATGCACATTTGATGCCTGTGGATGGCCATCGCCTCTCTGGCTCATCCTACTGAGCTCTCAACCTCGAACTTCCAAGTCTACCAGACACAGGCACTTTTTGAGTCTCAGAGGCCCTCCAGGCAGTGCTCTGGAGTAGGATTCAGAGTGGTTCCAGATGATCCCCTCCACAGGTCCACCTGGCCCAAGGCAAAACTCTGCCCTCTTGCCCTGCAGAGGAGGCAGTACAATTTCCTCCTATGCACCCTTTTTCTCTTCCTATTGCTGCCTTACATGCATCTCTAGGTAGAGCCTTTTAAGTCCCTTCAGACATTTTCAGGAGTGAAGATGGAAGACCTTAAGATTTCCTAACTTCAGGGGCCTGTGCCGAGTTCTTTGAGTGGCTGTCTTGCCAGTCCTATCACTTGGTTTGATATCAGTGGGTTGAAGGGTACACGCACCCTGACAACTCTCTTCCGTTTTCCAACACAGACTCACTTATGTTGGGAGACTGGGGATTATTGCTGCTGGCTGAACTGTTTCATAATGGCATAGCAAGTCCTGCAGAGGTGTTCCGATGCTATGCAGCAGGATGTGGGATACTCACCATGCTGTGCAGGAGAAGGGAAGTTTCTGTGGTCTCTATATGTGTTAACAATGGGAGGTCATAATGAAGGTTGATTTGATGAGGATCATGATGGTAAGTTCTCAAGAAAACACTGTTTAGCATTCTATTAAGAAAGTACCCCAGTTAGTTTCTGTGGGCCTCTCTGAATCCATTTTCTAACCTTTCCTACTTTGCTCTGTGGCCAGGAGATCTAATATTTCCAGACTCTAATATATACCTACACTCCCTTGCCCCTTTCTTCTGGTTGGATTTTGTCACCAGAAGGCACTTGCAGCCAACTGAAATATGGGAAGCAAGAGAAGATGGAGCATTCTCTTTTGGGATCTGAGGTAGTGATGGCTTCCTATTGTTGCCAGACCCTGGATACTTTATTCTCTCTTGGTGGTTTTTTTTTTTTTTCTATTTTCTCCTCAATTATTCCTTTTGAGTATCCATATGAGAACCTATATATAATATATATTTATTTATGAGAAATATATAAATGATATTTTATGTATCTTATAAAAATATTTTTCCATACAAAAGAGCTACAATGTAAAAAACTGAAAACATTTGAGGTGGCTTAGAGGATGAATGTGGGAGTCATCCTGGACCTTCTGCGTATTGCAGCTCTATTTCCCAGTTGTGTAATGCTGAATAAGTTAGTTCATCTCCCTGAGCTCTGACTTTCTTATATTTAAAATGGAAATAATAATACTATGTATTAGTAGCTCATAGGGTGATTTTCATGAGTAAACAACCAAATGTATGTAAACTGCTTAGTTAATTAACATTATAGCTTTTTCTGTTATTATTTAGAACTATTTTTATTTATTTACTTTTCTGAGACAGAGTCTTGCCCTATCACCCAGGCTGGAGTACAATGGTGTGATCTTGGCTCACTGCAACCTCTGCTTCCTGGGTTCAAATGATTCTCCTGCCTCAGCCTCCTGAGTAGCTGGGATTATAGGCACCTAGTACCATGTCCAGCTAATTTTTGTATTTTTAGTAGAGATGGGGTTTCACCATGTTGGCCAGACTCGTCTCAAACTCCCGACCTTGTGATCTGCCTACCTTGGTCTCCCAAAGTGTTGGGATTATAGGCGTGAGCCACTGCACCCAGCCTAGAGCTATTTCTTTTTAAAACAGTAGAGGTCAGGTATGATGGCTCACACCTGTAATCCTAGCACTTTGGGAGGCTAAGGCAGGAGGATTGCTTGGGGCCAAAAGTTTGAGATCACCCTGGTAGACACGGTGAGACCCATCTCTTTAAAAAAAAAAAAAAAAAAAAAAAAAAAAGCTGGGTATGTTGGTGAAACCAAGGCCTCATCCAAAATCAAATACTCAAAAAGTTTCTAGGCTGGTCCGAAGGTAGAGAGTTACCTCAGTTGATTGGTCACAGTCAGTTACAGATAAAATTCCTTGTTCTGCTCTTTCCCCCCATTTTACTATTGCACTTGACTAGTCTAAAAAAGCAGAAAAAAAGTTGCTATTGGAGGTTTCTTGACCTGCAAACCATACAATCTGATTGGCTTCTTTTAGGATAAATGAAAATTAATGGAGGAATATGGAGATGCTTCCAGGTCACAGGAAAGTCTGGAGGATCAGGCTTGAAATAGAATTGTGGTGATTCCCAAAGGAAGATGATCCCTGGAACATTTATCCCTGATACATTTTTACCTGACTGCTGCTCTAGGACGAATGTCCTCTAATAATTTATTCTGTCACGGAGTCACTTAGCTGAAGAATTCAGACACTAGAAGAAACTTTCCTGTTAGTATTGAGGTCACGTGCTTACCTGTGATAGTTAACTTTATGTGTCAACTTGGCTAGACTGTGGTAACAGTTGTTTGGTCAAACACTAGTCTAGATGTGGCTGAAGAGGTGTTTTCTAGATGTGATTTACATTTATAATTGGTTGCCTTTAAGTAAAGCAGATTAACCCCTGTAATGTGGGTGAGAATTGTCCAGTCAGTTGAAGGTCTTAAGAGCAAAAATGAGGACACTTGTGGAAGAGGTAATTCTTCCTTCAGACTGCAACATAGACATTCTGCCTAAGCTTCCAGCCTTTGGACTCAAAACTGTAGCATCAACTTTTACTCAAATCTCCAGGCTCCTGGCTTGCCCTATGCATTTCAGACTTGCTAGTCTCCACAATTGCAGGAACCAACTCCTTAACTTCTCTCTCTCTCTCTTTCTCTATCTATCTACATACCTATCTACCTACCTACCTCTATATAGAGATAGATACATAAATGGATGTGTGTATCTCTATCTACCTAGGTATCTAGGTATCTATCTCCCATTGGCTCTATTTCTCTGGGGAGAACTCTCACTGCTACATCATGCTTCACATCTTATCTGGACCACAGGAGAAAAGCTGTAGAGAAGGACCAAAGTCCCCTTTGGTGGGAGAGGAGAAGGCAACTCTGTGTACTGTCCCACCAAGAGTGAATGCAGTGGGGGTGGAGGTATTTCCTCAAAGAAAATTAGGATATGGTTAAGAAGAAGGAACAGATATTGGAAGGTCAAAATCCCCCATATCCTCTAAAGACATTATCTCTGCCTTACAAGAATCTGTATCTTAGCTAAAATAGCATGTTACTAATTTAGTCATGAGACAGAATCTCAACAACTATTGCCATATAACAGAGGCAGAAGGATGTGCTAAAGAGAACCCTAAGCAAAGTAAGAATGTACGAGTACTGATCCTTATCTTGCTTTGCAAACTTGAACAAGTCCCTGCCTTTAATTTCCTGTCCATATAAAATTGCAGGTTCTAGAGAACTTATATACTCTCTAGCATATTATAAAAATTGCTTTATCTGGCATTTTTCTATAAATAAACATCCATGAGAATCTCCTTTCTAAAATTTATCAGCAAATCTTTCAGGAAAACTTTTCTGAATTTCTTAAACCACTCAAAACCACAAAACATCCCACAACATCCTGAAACTCAGTTTACCTTGTAATTATTTATGTCTGAGTCTATCCAGACTGTGAGCTCCTTAAGAATAAGACCATATTTTACTGACCTTGGGATTCAAGACCCAATACTTGACATAAAAGAGATATCTCATAAATATCTGATGGTAGAAGAGGGAAAAGGAGATAGAGTAAAAAACAATTCTCACTAATATTTTGACAAAATTTTTCCCACATGCTGATTATCTATCAGAAAAGTAAATAAGTTTATTTTAGTACATCGATTCATTCCTGTTGACCAAGATTTATTAATCATTACCTTTGGGTTACATTGTCAACTGTTGTTAACTATGTAATACGTGTTCTATAAAGAGCCACAAACTATTGGGGAAGAACAGAAACTAACACACTGCCAACATAAATGCTGTAAAAGCACAGAGATGTTTTGGGTGTGGGGAAGGAATAGGTTACAGACATCTTCAACTAAAAGGGCATGAATAACTTGAGTATTGAAGGATAAATGGATTTCTCCCTATAGAGAAGAGGGAAAAGGGCATACCTGATGGATGAAACAAAATGAACAAAAGTATGGAAGTAAAAGTTTGGATCTTCTGTAGTCCTTATAATGATAACAATGGCCAATATCTAGTGACAGCTAAGAACTATGCTAACTGCCTAATGTGAATCATCTCAAATATCATAATTCTGTTAGGTAGAAATTGTTGTGCTCATTATTATTATTCCTATATTACAGCTGAGGAATCTCGACTTGAGTTTAAGTTAAGTAACTTGCCCAAGTTCATAGAACTAGTAAGAAGTAGAATTTGGATTTAAACCCAGGCAGATACAATAATCCACTCTTAACCACTACACTTTAATATGGATGTGTTAAAATTGAGACTTGTGTGTGTTATCATTAGGAATAGCGTAGGTCTGTTGTCAGCTCATCTGCCTCTTTCACTGTCCTGAAAGAACCCACTTGTAATATGAGGAAGTCATTTAGAAATTTCTAGAGACTTCATAGAGAAAGCAAGAAGAGTCTCTATATTATATATCCTATAGCAAATAGCTTCATAATCCCCTTTAGACTGACTCTCTTTGAAAGCCCCTCTTGCCTATCAACACCCTCCATCAATCTCTGTCACACTCTCTGATGATATAAGTTATAATAGAACTACTGCAGTTCTATTACGTGGGCCAAATTTCCGTGTCGTGCTTATCTTTGTGCTCAACAAAACAAACACCAAAAATAAAAACCTGAAATTAGTTGGATCTACCTTCCTTAGAAGGCAGTTCAGTAACTTTGGGATTGGACTCCATATTACGTGGAGCACACTAAAGTATTTCTTGAAACCATATACAATACGATTCCCAAGAACAGTTCTATTCTAATATGTTTCTTTATCTTATTAGTCAACCATGCTTGGTGGAATTAAATGAAAAGGGAGATTGGAAATGGTGGAAAATGCTTTCATTCGTTGGCATTGTTTTCTGTCTGATGGGATATGCGTTGGATTAGAGGAGTCTTGCTGACAGAGACCATCTCCAGTTATAAATTATTAGAAAACCACCAAAGCATTTGCTTTACATAATTAGAGCTTGCAAGGTGAGATAAGTGTCAGTAATTAAAGTAAATGGAGACTTTTTCTTTGGAGGAGGAGCACTTTTTCCTGCTTTTTGAAACATGTTAATCCCATTCCACTTCCCCAGCTTCAAAGGCTTGGGTCCTTATAATGACATTCTCAGCACTGCCTGCTGCTCCTCCAGCAAGCTCAGAGCTCCTTTATTGGCTCTGCCACAGGGAGTCACTAGAGACTAACTGGCATGCCTCCTATCTTTAGGTAGACGGTTTTTTAGGGCTTTCTAGGTATTTGTGAAGAGACCAATTATTGTATTTTCCTTCCCAAAATTATTTTATCCATGCCTACATAGTATTATGTATTTTTAGAATGATAGACAACCAGGTGACTCCCTAACTGTGGGTAAATCATTTTCATGAGTCCAAGTATTAATAGTTTACTCCCAATTTCTTTTATATTAAATCCCAAAGGGGTCTTTGTGAGAGAATTAACCACAAATATGTAAGTTCCTTTATTAAAGTTAACCAGAGAAATCAGATGTTTTATATTATTATATATCTATATATACAGTATGTAGATACACACACACACAAACACACAGCCGAAGCAAAACTTATAACACAGAGCAGTAAGTTACACATGGTCATCAGAATAGTAGCTAACACAGAATAACTACTATATATGACAAATTCAGGCTATTTCACCTAATGCACATACCTGGGAAAGTAGTAGTATCCCCGTATTTTACAAAAAAGGAAACATTCAGTGGGACTAAGTGGCTTGCCTATAATTTCTTATCTAAATCTTTCTGGCTTTCTAGTCCGTAACCTTCTATCACAACACTGTACTCAAAGAGCAGAAAAAATGCAAGTAACTTTCCTCAGTCCTTTAAGAAACAGTAAATGAGCTGTCATTTGTTCAATAAACATTTAATTGAAAATTGTATCTTTCTCTTCATTCCAAAAAGGGTGAGGAACCTTATCAAAGCATTAGTAAGCTCAGTAGTACACAAAAGAGAAAAGCAAACTAGATGAATTAAGGGGGATAAAGTTACTATAAAGTGTTTATAAAAACTGTATTGCAAAGTGACCCAAAGACTTATACTAAAGAGAATCTTCCTTGACTTTTAATCTCAAGTATTAGATAATACATTTCCAGTATTTCACATTTTGAAATTGTATTCTTTTATTTCATAATTGAATATCCAGTCAACCAACACATTGAGTATGGTATTAGGGCTGATTTAATGCTTTATTGTACTTAATTTTTATCTTTCTCATTTTATTTTTCATTGTTTATGGACTATCTACTTCTTATCCATACCATAAACACCTTTAATTTTCAATTTTGAACTTTTTTATAGGATATATACAAAATTCAATATCACATTAATATAATTCTGGAAAGACAACAGTAGGGTAAATTCACTGCACAAACCCAGATAATTTTGCTGGCCAAAGATGAACTGTTACTTTGTAGGAAATGACACCGAGAGAGGTGAAAACAGCCATTTGACTGGAGGTTTAAAAAGATTAATTTAGCATATCAGACATGGCTAAAGGATGTTATTGAATAGTGTTCAAAAGAGCAAATTGTACAAAAGTTAAACCTCAAAGACTCATACACAGGAATTCATGTTATAGAGTCTTGCATAGATGCTAGAGATGAGTTGCAACCATCATGGCAAAGAGAAATAACTATTACAAGGTTTACAATGTCATGAAATTGGAAAGCAACCCATGGTTTAGGACAACTTTTTCTGGTTCTGCGAGAGTTTCTTGAAGAGAAAACATGTAATGTAAATACTTAATTTCTGTTTCTTTAAAAATCAAGAAGTGGCCATTGGGGAAAAATGTCTTTAGTGTATGCTTTTGTTTCCTGTTTTCCACAATCTCTCTAATAAAGCTGGGACAGAAATTCATCAAATGACAAGATTGACTTCTAAGCCTGTCGAGGATTCTGGTGGTAGGCTTGTGTTATGTACAGATTCTCTTTGGTTTGCATTTAAGCTTAGCATAGTATAACAGAAAACACACAGAAGGCTGTGATGGCACAGTAATCAAGAATGGAATGGGATTTTAATTTCAATTATGGTTACATACAGGTATTATGAAGGAGTTTTCATATGCAAGTTGGGTCACTGAAGTAAGGAAATCCACAATAAAGGAGTTCATTTTATTATTAGTTCCTTGCAGGTCTTTATATTTTCTATTATGTTATTATAACAGTTCTCAATTTTGACCTTTTACAGTTAGAACAGAAAAACTATAATTTTGTTGGTTTAGAAAACTTCAGTTAATTCCCTTTTTATCTGGGTTTAGCAAAGTCAGCAAATGAGGTGCTAGGCTCAATCTAAAGCCATGTAAATTTCAAGGGAAATTCAATGTATTTCTGATTTAGTTATACATTACTCGTTGAAATATTATTTAGTGGAAAATGCTTGATGTCCAGAAACCTTATGATCCATTTTATTATCTTTTTTATTTGATCCAGGAAGTTGATTTTATGGGTAGTAAATAAAGTTTATATCCAGAAAGATGAAGCCATGTAGTCTAACAATATGCTTATTATAATTTACACCACCAGTATTTCCAAACAGATTTCATATGACTTACAGTAAAAGAATTTTCAATAGGACAATTCAAAATAAAGGTAAAAATTGAGATGAAAAGGTGTAGAGGAAATAAAAAATAACTATATGAGGAGAATTATAAAATATATTAAAATGGTTCTGAGCATCCTGACTGCCAAGGCAAAAGGCAAACCAAGTGATTTTACTTGGAAGCCAATTCTGCTACTTTGGTTTACCATCATCATGGATAGTACACACATCACATTACAAATGCAGAGGCTTAGCAAATCAGTAAACAGGAACACTGTCCAGCTACATGTATTAGTCTGTTCTCACACTGCCATAAAGATACTACCTGAGACTGGGTAATTTATAGAGGAAAGAGGTTTAATTGACTTACAGTTCTGCATGGCTGGGGAAGCCTCAGGAAACTTATAATCATGGCAGAAGGTGAAAAGGAAGCAAGGCACATCTTACATGGTGGCAGGAGAGAGAGAGAGCAGAGGAAAATGCCAATGCCACTTTTGAACCATCAGATCTCCTGAGAACTCCGTCACTATCACTAGAACAGCATAGAGGAAACTGCTCCCATGATCCAATCACCTCTCACCTGGTCCCTCCCTTGATACATGGGGATTCCTTTTTTTTTTTTTTTTTTTTCTTCAGACGGAGTCTTGCTCTGTCACCAAGTGGGAGTGCAGTGGCGTGATCTCGGCTCACTGCAACCTCTGCCTCCCAGGTTCAAGCGATTCTCTTGCCTCAGCCTCCCGAGTAGGTGGGACTACAGGCATGTGTCACCATGCCCAGCTAATTTTTGTATTTTTTTTAGTAGAGACAGGGTTTCACCATGTTGGCCAGGATAGTCTCAAACTCCTGACCTCGTGATCTACCCGCCTCGGCCTCCCAAAGTGCTGGGATTACAGGGGTGAGCCACTGTACCCAGCTGGGGATTACAATTTGAGATGAGATTTGGGTGGGGACAGAGTCAAACCATATCACCGTATTTCCCAAAGTAAATGAAAACTCAAGGGTTCTTGCAAAGTAATTCCTAACAGAAATACCTTCATTCCTGAGTTTTGAAATCATGTGAGAAAATTGCTGTTTTTTTTTTTTTTTTTTCCTCTGTGAACAACTAAATAAAAACTAGGTAACTTTGGTAATTGTGTAGAATTTTTCATTAAATATCTATTTAATTTTTATTTTTCATTAAATATCTGTTTAATTTTTATTTAATTTGAGGTTTTTTAAGAACCTAAAATTCCTTGCATTCTTTTGTTGTCATCATTGCAAGTACTAAAAAACAATTTTAGAAAACCCAAAACAACGACAAAAAAGAAAACAGCCATCACTGAAATCTTCCTTTGACCCAATTCCTTTTCCATTGAGTTTTAAAGATTAAAAGCAGCTTTTATTTTGTTTTTGTTAACAGCAAAAGTAATATACCGCAAATTTAAAAAAAGCCAAAAATGCCTACATAAAGAAAACATGCAAACAAACAAAAACCTTATAATTTTACTTATCTATAGATAATCATTAATAATAGCAAGGTACATCTCTCCACTTTTGGAGTGTGTGGTTATGTTTTGTAGCATAAAGTTTTATTGTACTTTATTTACCAAAAGTAATGAAACCTGAATTTGGATTGTTGAGACAAAAATCAATGGCAGAAATGCACTAGTTTTACTAGATTAAATATCGGTAAGTTTTTTTTTCTATATGATGTTCAACTTAATGAATTTGACAGAGATTCTGAACTTATATATTGGTAAGGAAATATACCAATGATTTTGAATTACTTATCTATGCAGAAGAAACCATTTTTGGAATTAAGACCATGTGAAATAAACTGGGTTAACGTATTTCAATTTTTTTCTCAACTTCTCAACTTTCTCAACTTGCTCTTCACTGGTCTTTTTTTTCCCCCTAGCTGTCCCTTTCCTTTTGCACTCCATATTCTCTCTCCCCTACTTTATATTTTCCTATAGCACTATTATTTTATAATTTCCTATATAACTTATTTAATTATCTATTTCCCAGCAACAGAGTATAAATTGATGAGGGCTGCTGTTTTTTAATGTTTTATTCATTGACCTGTGTAAATTGAGCAGAACCAGATGAATAATTTCAAAATGTGGATAAGCTTAATGTTGTCCTTATAATATTTGACATTAATAGACTGAAGAAGAGAATCGCCTAGATTCTCAGGAGCAGCAATTTAATGACATGCATGCCCTTAGTTTCGCCCCCATCTTATGTCAGATATCAAAATATTCACAATTCTTTCAATTCTAATCAACATGCTTTTCTATTGAACTTGGGCACAGTCACATAATCCTGGTTAAAATAGTGTTCCACCTATTTTAAGTGGTTTCTCCACTTAAGTGAGGGAAGATCAACTGACGAGATGATACCTACAAGATGTCAAATCATTCTCTGAATAGAAATTTTTATAACAATTTCTTTATTTGTATGTAAAGAATGCTGCTTTTTTTTTTTTTACATTAAGTTCTGGGATACATGTGCAGTACATGCAGTTTAATTACATAGGTATACATTTGTCATGGTGGTTTGTTGCACTTATCAACCTGTCATCTAGGTTTTAAGCCCCACATGCATTAGATATTTGTCCTAATATTTTCCCTCCCCTTGTCCGCCACCCCCCGACAAGCCCCAGTGTGTGATGTTCCCCTCCCTGTGCCCATGTGTTCTCGTTGTTCAACTCCCACTTATGAGTGAGAACATGAGGTGTTTGCTTTTCTGTCCCTATGTTAGTTTGCTGAGGATGATGGATTCCAGCTTGATTCAAGTCCTGCAAAGGACATAAACTCATTCTTTTTTATGGCTGCATAGTATTCCATGGTGTTATGTGCCACATTTTCTTTATCCAGTCTATCATTAATGGGCATTTGGGTTGGTTCCAAGTCTTTGCTATTGTAAATAGTGCTGCAATAAACACACATAGGCATGTGTCTTTACAGTAGAATTATTTATAATCCTTTGGGTATATACCCAGTAATGGGATTGCTGAGTCAAATGGTATTTCTGGTTCCAGATCCTTGAGGAATCACCACTGTCTTCCACAATGATTGAACTAATTTACACTCCCACCAACAGTGTAAAGGTATTCCTGTTTCTCCACATCCTCTCCAGCATCTGTTGTTTCCTGACTTTTTAATAATTGCCATTCTAACTAGTGTGAGATGGTATCTCATTGTGGTTTTGATTTGCATATCTCTAATGACCAGTAATGAGCTTGTTTTTCTTATGTTTATTGGCCACATAAATGTTGTCTTTTGAGAAGTGTCTGTTCGTATCCTTTGCCCACTTTCTGATGGGGTTGTTTTCTTCTTGTACATTAAAGTTCCTTGTAGGTTCTGGATATTACACCTTTGTCAGATGAGTAGATTGCAAAAATGTTCTCCCATTCTGTAGGTTGCCTGTCCTCTGATGATAGTTTCTTTTGCTGTGCAGAAGCTCTTTAGTTTAATTAGATCCCATTTGTCAATTTTGGCTTTTGTTGCCATTGCTTTTGGTGTTTTAGTCATGAAATCTTTGCCCAGGCCTATGTCTGGAATGGTATTGCCTAGGTTTTCTTCTAGTTTTTTATGGTTTTGGGTTTTACATTTAAGTCTTTAATCCATCTTGAGTTAATTTTTGTATAAGATGTAAAGGAGGGGTGCAGTTTCTGTTTTCTGCATATGGCTAGCCAGTTTTCCCAGCCCATTTATTAAATAGGGATACTTTTCCCATTTCTTCTTTTTGTCAGGTTTGTTGAAGATCAGATGGTTGTACATGTGTGGTGTTATTTCTGAGGCCTCTGTTCTGTTCCATTGGTCTATATATCTGTTTTGGTACCAGTACCAAGCTGTTTTGGTTACTGTAGACTTGTAGTATAGTTTGAAGTCAGGTAGCGTGATGCCTCCAGCTTTGTTCTTTTTGCTTAGGATTGTCTTGGCTATATGGGCTTTTTTATGGTTCCATATGAAATTTAAAATAGTTTTTTCTGATTCTGCAAAGAAAGTCGATGGTAGCCTGGGGGAATACTTTGGGCAGTATGGCCATTTTCATGATATTGATTCTTCCTATCTATGAGCATGGAATATTTTTTTCCTTGTTTTTGTTCTCTCTTATTTCCTTGAGCAGTGGTTTGTAGTTCTCCTTGAAGAGGTCCTTCACATTCCTTGTAAGTTGGATTCCTAGGTATTTTATTCTCTTTGTAGCAATTGTGAATGGGAGTTCACTCATGATGTGGCACTCTGCTTGCCTATTATTGGTGTATAGGAATGCTTGTGATTTTTGCACATTGATTTTCTATCCTGGGACTTTGCCAAAGTTGCTTATCAGCCTAAGAAGTTTTTGGGTTGAGGAAATGGGGTTTTCTAAATACACAATTATGTCATCTATGAAGAGACAATTTGACTTCCTCTCTTCCTGTTTGAATACCCTTTATTTCTCTCTCTTGCCTGATTGTTCTGGCCAGAACTTCCAATACTATGTTGACTAGGAGTGGTAAGAGAGGGAATCCTTGTCTTGTGTCAGTTTTCAAAGGAAATGCTTCCAGCTTTTGTCTATGTACCATGATATTGGCTATGGGTTTGCCATAAATAGCTCTTATTATTTTGAGATACATTTCATCAGTACCTAGTTTATTGAGAGTTTTTAGCATGAAGCAATGTTGAAATTTATTGAAGGCCTTTTCTGCATCTATTGAGATAATCTTATGGTTTTTGTTATTGGTTCAAAAAGTTATGATTGCAATAATAGCAACCTTTTCATTTATTTAGCTACTACAATATTTCAGGAACTTTACCTATGTTATCTCATTTAATCTTCACAGCAGAACTTTGTAAATATTCTATTTAATATATGAAATGATGAAGTTTGCGTATCTAGGATGTGCTAGAACATATTAAACTCAAGTCTATCCTCTTATCTACCACCACACCATTAAGCATGATTGGGAAGAATAATTAAGAAATACCAGAAGATAAAACTGAGAAAGTTCCCAAAGGGCCTTGCACATATTGAAGTCCTTTGGACATTAACTTCTAGGCAGTAGGGTGTTATTAAATATTTAAACCAGAAGAATAACATAAATAGTTTTAATATTTAGAAAGATCGGATGTAAAAGTGAAAATAAGGAGACCAGTTTATAGGTTATTTTGGTAGTCTGATGGCAAGATGATGGAGGTTTAACTATGTAAGTGTGAAAATGAAGAAAACCTTCAGGGTAGAATCATCAGGTTTTTGATGATTGGATTGATGTGGAGAGAGGGAGAAGTACATATTGAATGTAATTCCCAAATTCCTGATTCGGGCTAGTAGGTGGATGTAGGATACGAAATATAAGAGAAGAAGAGAAATCATATATTTGGAGACGATAATTCCTTTGATTTTGGATGTGTGCAAACTGAGATGCCTCTTGATGTCCAACAAACCTGTTTGGCCAGTGGTCAGTTAGCTGAATTTAGTGCTCTGGAGATGGGTCTGGGTAAAGACACAGATATGAGTGTTGCCAGCATTGAATTACATTTGTAATGCAAGAGAATAAGAAAGTGGAAAATGAGAATAGAGGACAGAGGACAGAACACGTGGAACATCTGAGGAAAAATACATGTGGAAAGCAGAGAAAGAGAAATCAGAGCAATGGAGTCAGAAAACAGTCTTTTCCTCAGATACCAAAGAAGAGAATTTCAAGAGGTCATACTGAATATTTCTGAGAGGTTGAGAACTGAAAAAATAGCTTTAGACCTGATCACTAATAATTTCTAAAAGAGTGATTTCACTGTCTATGGAAATAAAACATTTGTAAAAATTTTGTTTTCTCATTGCTGAGTTACTGGGACATGAAAAATTGAATATCAACTATAATATTCTCTTGAAAGGTGTAATAGTGGAGAAAAGTAGTAGAAACCAGAAAAGCAGTGAACAAGACTCAATGCCTGTCTTCAAGCATCTCATTTAATTGAATCATATCTGTATTAATATTGTGTGTTTATATTGAATATCTAATAAGGGATATAGATAATAGAAAGTCCTGACAGTAAAAATCTAGGCTAATACATGCTATAGTGGGTTAGAACACAATGTTACAGAAAAATAGAGGGGAGATATCCAATTTATCCTAGGCTACAGGACTTCAGAACTTTAGCTGAGCTGTGAAGGCTAAGCAGGAGTTAGTCAGATGAAGTTGTGGAAGGAGGAAGTATAATACCTTTGAAGATAAGGTACAGCATTTGAAAATTTCCAGAAATGAACAAGTTGGGAGTATGGGCAGCTGTCAAGAATTCAGCATGGCTAACATGTATAGTGTGAGAATAGGTGAGGAGTAGTGAAAGATGAGGATTGGAGAATATAAAGAGATCAATCATGGCCAGGTGTGGTGGCTCACACTTATAATCCTAACACTTTGGGAGGCTGAGGCGGGTAGATCAGGAGGTTAGGAGATTGGGACCATCATGGCCAACATAGTGAAACCCCATCTCTACGAAAATACAAAAAAAAATTAGCCGGGCGTGGTAGTACACACCTGTAATCCCAGCTACTAGGGAGGCTGAGGCAGGGGAATTGCTCAAACCCAGAGGTAGAGATTGCAGTGAGCCGAGATCATGTCACTGCACTCCATCCAGCCTGGTGACAGAACAAGACTTTAAAAAAAAAAAAAAAGATTAATCATTAGAAGTTTTGCAAGCTGGGTGGAGAGTATCTGGAACTTATCCTGGGACCAATAGCGCTCTTAAAGTGATTAAAGCAGGAGAGTGACATAATCAGATTTACATTTTAGAAAGATGACTCTGATTGATGAGACTAGGTTATAATGGAGTTGGAGATGAAGGTAGTAAGATGGGAGTCAAAGTAGGCTGCAAAACAGTAGGCTGCAGTGATCATCCAGGAAGAGGTTGATGATTGTGTGAACAAAGGCAATGACAATCAAAAAGTAGAGAGTTAGACTGGTTAAAAAGATATTAAGGAGATAGATTATTGATTGAGTGTGAGGAACAGGGATGAGGTAGAGGGTAAAGTCAAATATGACATTGTGAATTAGTTGGAAGAAATTATAAGAGTTCTCTTTTGGATATTTGATTTTAAGATGATTTTGAGACATCAGTGGCTTATGTCCAGGAAGTTGTTGAATACAGTCTTGAAGCTCATGGGAGAAACTTTACCTCGTATAAGATAAAGATTTGGAATCAGGAGTGTATAGATGAGAATGTAAGACATGGAGAGATTGAGATTGCCCAGAAAGAGTGTATAGTGTGAGAAGAAAAGAGGGCTGAGGACAGAACCCTGAGCAGCAAAAAGATTTAAGAGATGAACAGAGAAAGCAGCAGCAAGAAAGTTAGGGAAAAAAGCAAAAGTGTAGCATCCCAGGAGCTCATAAACCAAGGAACAGAGTGTTTTAAGGAGAGTGGATAAATAATACTACATGTCTCAGAGAGATAAAACAAGAGAAAAACTAAATGGAACTTGCTAATTCTATAATAAATTGTTTTGGGGTAGGGCATTGTTAATTTCCATCCGTATTTCTGGCTTAGTTTGAATGAATAGATTTCTCTGTAGTTTGAACTTGATCTTTGCATGAGTAATATACGAATAAAGTATATCCAGTAGTGTGACACATTCATAAACCCAGAGGACTGTACCAGAAGAAAAGAAGAAAAATATGAGTGCTTCCCACATGCCAAATAATTCACATTTTAAAATTTTTATTTTAACTGAAACATAATTATATTTATGGGATAAAATGTTGATAGTTGGATACTTGTATGTAATGAGTAATGATCATATCAGTAATTAGCATATCCATCATGTCAAACATTTATCATTTCTTTGTGTTGGGAACACTCAAAATCCACTCTTCTAGCTGCTTGAACATATATGATAAATTGTTACGGTCACCCTACAGTACTATAGAAGACAAGAATTTATTCCTTCTATCTAGCTGTATTTTTGTAGTATGTGTTAACCAACCTATGATTATTCCTCCACCCCTGCCCTACCCTACCTCTAGTAACCACTATTCTATTTTCTGCTTCTATGAGATCAACTTTTAAAGCTTTCACATATGAGTGAGAAGATGCAGTGTTTCTCTTTCTGTGCCTGGCTTATTTCACTGAACATGATGTCCTCCAAGCTCATCCATGTTGCTGTGAATGACAGAATTTTTTTTGAATGGCTAAAATCCCATTCTGTGTGTATACCACATTTTTTCTATCCATTTGTTGATGGACACTTACGTTTATTCCATATCTTGGCTGTTGTAAATAGTGCTGAGATAAATATGCAAGTGCAGATATCCCTTTGATATACTGATTTCCTTTCCTTTGGCAATTGTATTAGTCTGTTCTTATGCTGCTAATAAAGACATACCTGAGGCTGGGTAATTCATAAAGAGAAAGGTTTAATGAACTCACAGTTCCACATGGCTAGGGAGGCCTCACAATCATGGCAGAAGGAAAAGGAGGAGCAACGTAACATCTTACATGGTGGCAGGCAAGAGAGCATGTGCAGGGGAATTGCCCTTTATGAAACCATCAGATCTCATGAGACTTATTCACTATCATGGGAACAGCACAGGAAAAACCCACCCCCATGATCCAGTTATCTCCTACCAGGTTCCTCCCATGACACATGGGAATTATGGGAGCTACAAATCAAGATAAAATTTGGACGGGGCACAGCCAAATCATATCAGTTATATACCCAGTAGTGGTATTGCTGGATCATGTAGTAGTTCTATTTTTAGTTTTTTTTGAAAAACCTTCATACTGTTTTCCATAGTGGCTGGCCTAATTTACATTTCTACCAACAGTGTACAAGAATTCCACTTTCCCCACGTCCTCTCTAGCACCCATCATTCCCTGTCTGTTTTAAAAGACAAAAATAAAATAAAATAAAAGCTGTTTTAACTGGAGTAAAATAAATCTCATTGTGGTTTTGATTTTCATTTCTCTGTTAATTAGTGATGTCAAACATTTTCTTCATATACCTTTTGGCCATTTGTATGTCTTTTTTTGAGAGATGTCGATTCAGCTCATTTGCCCTATTTAAAATTGGATTGTAATTAATCTTGCTGTTGAGTTCTTTGTATATTTTGGATATTAATCTCTTGACAGATGAATACACTGCAAATATTTTCTCCCATTCTGCAGATTCTCTTTGTTGAATTTTTTTTTTTTTTTTGAGACTGAGTCTTTCTCTTGTCACCTAGGCTAGAGTGCAATGGCATGATCTTGGCTCACTGCAACTTCTGCTTCATGGGCTCAAGCGATTCTCCTGCCTCAGCCTCCTGAGTAGCTGGGATTACAGGTGCCTGCCACCACACCTGGCTAATTTTTGTATTTTTAGTAGAGATGGTGTTTTGCCATGTTGGCCAGGCTGGTCTTGAACTCCGGACCTTGTGATCTGCCTACCTTGGCCTCCCAAAGTGCTGGAATTACAGGCGTGAGCCACTGTGCTGGCCTTATTTATTTTTATTTATTTATTTATTTATTTATTTATTTATTTATTTATTTATTATTGCTGTGCAGAAACTTTTTAGTTTGATATTATCCCATTTGTCTATTTTTGTTTTGGTTGCCTGTGCTTTTGAGGTCTCTGTTAAATCTTTGCAGTGTCCTAAAGCATTTTCCCTGTTTCTTCTAGTTTTTCATAGACATTTAAGTCTTCTTTAATCCATTTTAGGTTGATTTTTATATATGGTGAGAGAGAGGGGTCTAGTTTCATTCCTCTGCATGTGAATATTCAGTTTTCCCAGCACCATTTATTGAACAGACTGTTCCTTTCTCAATGAATCTTCTTAGTGCCTTTGTGAAAAATCGATTGGTTTTAAATATGTGGATTTACTTCTGGGTTTCCTATTCTGTTCCAGTGGTCTATCTGTTTTTATTCCAATAGCATGCTATTTTGGCTAATATAGCTTTGTGTGTATGTGTGTGTATATATATATATATGTGTGTGTGTGTGTGTGTATATATGTAATATAACTTTGAAGACTAATATTGTGATGCCTCCAGCTTTGTTATTTTTGCTTAGGATTGCCTTGGCTGTTTGATGTCTCTGTGAATCCACATAAATGTAGAATTTTTTTCCTGTTTCTGTGAAGAATGTCATTGATATTTTGATAAGGATTTCATTGAATCTATAGATCACTTTTGGTTGTATGGTCATTTCCACAATATTCTTCTAATTCATGAACTGGAATATCTTTCAATTTTTTTTTGTATCCTCTTAAAACTTTTCTCATCAGTGTTTTATACTTGTCCTTGTAGAAATCTTTCATTTCACCTCCTCAGTTAAATTTATTTCTAGGTATTGTTTTCTGTAGCTATTGTAAATGGGATTGCTTTCTTGATTTCTTTTTTCTATTTTGTTGTTGATATATAGAAATACTACTAATTTTTGCATGTTGATTTTGTATCCTGCAACTTTACTAAATTCATAATCAGTTCTATAGTGGAGCGTTTAGGGCTTTATATATTTAAGATTATATTGTTTGCAAACAGGTACAACTTGACTTCTTCTTTTCTAATTTGGATGTCATTTCTTTCTCTTGCTTAATTTCTCCGTCTGGGGTTTCTAGTACTGTGTTGAATAAAAGTGGTGAATGTGGGCATCCTTGTCTTGTTTCAAGTCTTAGAGGAAAATCTTTAAAAATTTCCCTTTTCAGTGTGTTATTGGCTGTAGGTTTGGACATATAAAACTTACTAAAGGCCGTATATGGCCTTTACTTTGTTGAGGTATGTTTCTTCTATACCTAACTTGTTGAGAATTTTTGTCATGAAGGGATGTTGAATTAGATTAAATGCTTTTTTCTGCATCCATTGAAATGGTATGTATTTTCAAGTGGATCTGTCCCACTTGATCATGGTGAATAATCTTTTTATTGTGTTGGTGAAATTGGTTTGGTAGTATTTTGAGAATTTTTGGATCCATGTTCATCAGGGATATTGATCTATAGTTTTCTTTTCTTGTGTCCTTGTCTGGTTTTGGTATCAGGGTAATGCTGACATCATAGAATGAGTTTGGAAGAATTCCCTCCTCTTCAATTTTTTGGTAGAATTTGAGAAGAATTGGTCTTAGTCCCTCTTTAAATTTTTGATGGAATTCAGCATGGAAATGATTAGATCCTGGACTTTTCTTTGATGGAAGACTTTTTATTATAGATTCCATCTTGTTACTAATAATTGATCTGTTCAGGTTTTCTATTTTTTCTTGGTTCAACATTAGTAGGTTGCATATGTCCAGGAATTTATCCGTTTTCTCTAGGTTTTCTAATTTGTGGGCATACAGTTGTTTGTAATAGTCTCTAATGATCTTCCATATTTCTGTGGTATCAGCTGTAATGTCTCCCTTCTCATTTCTTTTTTTTTTTTGTATTGCCTTTTTTAAAATTATTATACTTTAAGTTCTGAGATACATGTGCAGAATGTGCAGGTTTGTTACATAGGTATACGTGTGCCATGGTGGTTTGCTGCACCCATCAACCTGTTACCTACATTGGGTATTGCTCCTAATGCTATCTGTCCCCTACCCCTAGACCCCCCAACAGGCTCTGATGTGTGATGTTCCCCTCCCTGTGCCCATGTGTTGTCATTGTTCAACTCCCACTTATGAGTGAGAACATGCAGTGTTTGGTTTTCTGTTCCTGTGTTAGTTTGTTGAGAATGATGGTTTCCAACTTCATCCGTGTCCCTGCAAAGGTGATGAATTCATCCTTTTTTATGGCTGCATAGTACACCATGCAGTGTATGTGCCACATTTTCTTTATCCAGTCTATTATTGATGGGCATTTGGGTTGGTTCCAAGTCTTTGCTATTGTGAACAAGCTGCAATAAATATGTATTTATAGTAGAATGATTTATAAACCTTTGGGTATATACACAGTAATGAGATTGCTGGGTCAAAAGGTATTTCTAGTTCTAGATCGTTGAGGAATCGGACACTGTCCTCCACAATGGTTGAATTAATTTACACTCCCACCAACAGTGTAAAAGCATTCCTATTTCTCCACGTCCTCTCCAGTATCTGTTGATTCCTAACTTTTTTTTTATTATTATACTTTAAGTTCTAGGGTACATGTGCACAATGTGCAGGTTTGTTACATATGTATAAATGTGCCATGTTGGTTTGCTGCACCCATTAATTCATCATTTATGTTAGGTATTTCTCCTAAGGCTATCTCTCCCCCATCTCCCCACCGACAACAGGCCCCAGTGTGTGATGTTCTCCGCCCTGTGTCCAAGTGTTCTTATTGTTCAGTTCCCACCTATGAGTGAGAACATGTGGTGTTTGGTTTTCCGTCCTTGTGACAGTTTGCTCAGAATTATGGTTTCAGGCTTCATCCATGTCCCTATGAAGGACATGAATTCATCCTTTTTATGGCTGCATAGTATTCCATGGTGTATATGTGCCACATTTTCCTTATACAGTCTATCTTTGATGGACATTTGGGTTGGTTCCAAGTTTTTGCTATTGTGAATAGTGCCGCAATAAACATATGTGTGCATGTGTCCTTATAGTAGCATGATTTATAATCCTTTGGATATATACCCAGTAATGGGATTGCTGGGTCAAATGGTATTTCTAGTTCTAGATCCTTGAGTAATTGCCACACTGTCTTCCACAGTGGTGGAACTAGTTTATACTCCCACTAACAGTGTAAAAGCCTTCCTATTTCTCCACATCCTCTTCAGCACCTGTTGTTTCCTTACTTTTTAATGATCACCATTCTAACTGGTATGAGACGTTATCTCATTGTGATTTTGATTTGCATTTCTCTGACCAGTGATGATGAGCATTTTTTTGTGTGTCTGTTGGCTGCATAAATGTTGTCTTTTGAAAAGCGTCTGTTCATATCCTTCACACACTTTTTGATGGGGTTGTTTTTTTCTTGTAAATTTAAGTTCTTTGTAGATTCTGGATATTAGCCCTTTGTCAGATGGGTAGATAGCAAAAGTTTTCTCCCATTCTGTAGGTTGCCTGTTCACTCTGATGGCAGTTTCTTTGGCTGTGCAGAAGCTCTTTAGTTTAATTAGATCCCATTCGTCTATTTTGGCCTCTGTTGCCATTGCTTTTGGTGTTTTAGTCACGAAGTCCTTGCCCATGCCTACATCCTGAATGGTATTGCCTAGGTTTTCTTCTAGGGTTTTTATGGTTTTAGGTCTAACATTTAAGTCTTTAACCCATCTTGAATTAATTTTTGCATAAGGTGTAAGGAAGGGATCCAGTTTCAGCTTTCTATATATGGCTAGCCAGTTTTTCCAGCACCATTTATTAAATAGGGAATCCTTTTTCCATTGCTTGTTTTTGTCAGGTTTGTGCAAGATCAGATGGTTGTAGACGTGTAGTGTTATTTCTGAGGCCTCTGTTCTGTTGCATTGGTCTATATATCTGTTTTGGTACCAGTACCAAGCTGTTTTGGTTACTGTAGACTTGTAGTATAGTTTGAAGTCAGGTAGCGTGATGCCTCCAGCTTTGTTCTTTTTGCTTAGGATTGTCTTGGCAATGTGGGCTCTTTTTGGGTTACATATGAACTTTAAAGTAGTTTTTTCCTACTCTGTGAAGAAAGTCATTAGTAGCTTGATGGGGATGGCATTGAGTCTATAAATTACCTTGGGCAGTATGGCCATTTTCATGATATTTCTTCTTCCTATCCATGAGCATGCAATGTTCTTCCATTTGTTTGCGTCCTCTTTTGTTTCGTTGAGCAGTAGTTTGTAGTTCTCCTTGAAGGGTCCTTCACATGCCTTGTAAGTTGGATTCCTAGGTATTTTATTCTCTTTGTAGCAACTGTGAGTGGGAGTTTACTCATGATTTGGCTGTTTGTCTGTTATTGGTATATAGGAAGGCTTGTGGTTTTTGCATATTGATTTTGTATGCTGAGACTTGCTGAAGTTGCTTATCAGCTTAAGGAGATTTTGGGCTGAGACGATGGGGTTTTCTAAATATACATTCATGTCATCTGCAAACAGGGACAATTTGACTTTCTCTTTTCCTAATTGAATATGCTTTTTTTCTTTCTCCTGCCTGATTGCCCTGGCCAGAACTTCCAACACTATGTTGAATAGCAGTGGTGAGAGAGGACATCCCTGTCTTGTACTAGTTTTCAAAGGGAATGCTTCCAGATTTTGCCCATTCAGTATGATATTGGCTGTGGGCTTGTCATAAATAGCTCTTATTATTTTGAGATACGTCCCATCAATACCTAGTTTATTGAGTTTTTTGCATGAAGGGCTGTTGAATTTTGTCGAAGGCCTTTTCTGCATCTATTGAGATAATCATGTGATTTTTGTCTTTGGTTCTGTTTATGTGATGGATTATGTTTATTGATTTGCATATGTTGAACCAGCCTTGCATTCCAGGGATGAAGTCGACTTGATCTTGGTGGATAAGATTTTGATGTGCTGCTGGATTTGGTTTGCCAGTATTTTATTGAGAATTTTTGCATCGATGTTCATCAGGGATATTGGTCTAAAATTCTCTTTTTTTGTTGTGTCTCTGCCACATCTTGGTATCAGGATGATGCTGGCCTCATAAAATGAGTTATGGAGGATTCCTTCTTCTATTGATCGGAATAGTTTCAGAAGGAATGGTACCAGCTCCTCTTTGTACCTCTGGTAGAATTCAGCTGTGCATCTGTCTGGTCCTGGACTTTTTTTGGTTGGTAAGCTCTTAATTACTGCCTCAATTTCAGAGCCTGTTATTGTTCTATTCAGGAATTCAGTGTCTTCCTGGTTTAGTCCTGGAGGGTATACGTGTCCAGGAATTTATCCATTTCTTCTAGATTTTCTAGTTTATTTGTGCAGAGGTGTTTGTAGTATTCTGTGATGGGAGTTTGTATTTCTGTGGGATCAGTGGTGATATCCTCTTTATCATTTTTTTTTTTTGCATCTATTTGATTCTTCTCTTTTTTCTTCTTTATTAGTCTTGCTAGAGGTCTCTTTTGTTGATCTTCTAAGAAAATGAGCTCCTGGATTCATTGATTTTTTTTTTTTTTTTTTGAAGGTTTTCTTTTCTTTTTTTTTTATCTCTATCTCTTTGAGTTCTGCTCTAATCTTAGTTATTTCTTGTCTTCTACTAACTTTTGAATTTGTTTGCTCTTGCTGTTCTAGTTCTTTTAATTGTGATATTATAGAGTGTTGATTTTAGATCTTTCCTGCTTTCTCTTGTGGGCATTTAATGCTGTAAATTTCTCTCTACACCCTGCTTTAAATGTGTCCCAGAGATTCTGACACATTGTGTCTTTGTGCTCATTGGTTTCAAAGAACATCTTTATTTCTGCCTTCATTTCGTTATTTACCCAGTAGTCATTCAGGAGCAGGTTGTTTAGTTTCCATGTAGTTGTACGGTTTTGAGTGAGTTTCTTAATCCTGAGTTCTAATTTGATTGCACTGTGGTCTGAGAGACAGTTTGTTGTGATTTCTGTTCTTTTACATTAGTTGAGGAGTGCTTTACTTCCAACTATGTGGTCAGTTTTGGAATAAGTGTGATGTGGTGCTGAGAAGAATGTATACTCTGTTGATTTGGGGTGGAGAGGTCTGCAGATGTCTATTAGATCTGCTTGGTGCTGCACTGATTCAAGTCCTGGATATCCTTGTTAACATTCTGTCTCATTGATCTGTCTAATATTGGCAGTGGGGTGTTAAAAAATCTCCCATTATTATTGTGTGGGAGTCTATGTCTCTTTGTAGGTCTCTAAGAACTTGCTTTATGAATCTGGGTGCTCCTGTATTGGGTGCATATATATTTAGGATAGGTTAGCTATTCTTGTTGAATTGATCCCTTTATCATATGTAATGGCCTTCTTTGTCTCTTTTGATCTTTGTTGGTTTAAAGTCTGTTTTGTCAGAGACTAGAATTACAACCCATTTTTCTTTGCTTTCCATTTGCTTGGTAGATCTTCCTCCATCCTTTTTTTTTACTCACACATTTTGAGCCTATGTGTGTCTCTGTATGTGAGATGGGTCTCCTGGAACAGCACACTGATGGGTCTTGACTCTTTATCCAATTTGCCAGTCTGTGTCTTTTAATTGGGGCATTTAGCCCATTTACATTTAAGGTTAATATTCTTATGTGTGAATTTGATCCTGTCTTTATGATGTTAGCTGGTTATTTTGCCCATTAGTTGATGCAGTTACTTCCTAGCATTGATGGTTTTTACAATTTGGCATGTTTTTGCAGTGGCTGGTACCAGTTGTTCCTTTCCATGTTTAGTGCTTCCTTCAGAAGCTCTTGTAAGGCAGGCCTGGTGGAGACAAAAATCTCTCAGCATTTGCTTGTTTGTAAAGGATTTTTTTTCTCTTCTTAGCTTATGAAGCTTAGTTTGACTGGATATGAAATTCTGAGTTGAAAATTCTTTTCTTTAAGAATGTTGAATATTGGCCCCCACTCTCTTCTGACTTGTAGAGTTTCTGCCGAGAGATCTGCTGTTAGTCTGATGGGCTTCCCTTTTTGGGTAACCTGACCTTTCTCTCTGGCTGCCCCTTAACATTTTTTCCTTCATTTCAACCTTGGTGAATCTGACAATTATGTGTCTTGGGGTTGCTCTTCTTGGGGAGTATCTTTGTGGTGGTCTCTGTTTTTCCTGACTCTGAATGTTGGCCTCCCTTGCTAGGTTGTGGAAGTTCTCCTGGATAATACACTGAAGAGAGTTTTCCAGTTTGGTTCCATTCTCCCCATCACTTTAAGGTACACCAATTGAACAAAGATTTGGTCTTTTCACATAGTCCCATATTTCTTGGAGGCTTTGTTCATTTCTTTTTACTCTTTTTCTCTAAACCTCTCTTCTCGCTTCATTTCATTAATTTGATCTTCAATCACTGATACCCTTTCTTATACTTGATCAAATCAGCTACTGAAGCTTCTGCATGCGTCACATAGTTCTCATGCCATGGTTTTCAGCTCCATCAGGTCATTTAAAGTCTTCTTTACACTGTTTATTCTAGTTAGCCATTCGTCTAATCTTTTTTCAAGGTTTTTAGCTTCCTTGCGATGGGTTTGAACATCTTCCTTTAGCTCGGAGAAGTTTGTTATTACTGACCTTCTGAAGCCTACTTCTGTCAACTCGTCAAAGTCATTCTCTGTCCAGCTTTGTTGTCTTGCTGGCGAGGAGCTGTGATCCTTTGGAGT